>NW_025963093.1:30000-115179 GCF_017589495.1 Alosa alosa
ACTCTATATCACTGAGGGAGAAAGTGAGGGGGTGAATAAGGAGCATGAGGTATGGCAGGTAGAGTCAGCATCCAGAGCACAAACTACAGAAGACACACCAATAGACTGCAATGACATCTTTAAGCCCTTACCTGGACAGGAGAAACTCATCAAAACTGTGATGACCAAAGGTGTTGCTGGAATTGGGAAAACAGTCTCTGTGCAGAAGTTCATTCTTGATTGGATAGATGGGATAGCCAATCAGGATGTGGATTTTATGTTTCCCCTTCCTTTCCGTGAGCTGAATTTGATGAGGCATGATCAGTATAGTCTTCACAGGCTCCTGCTTGACTTCCACCCTGAGTTGAAGGAGCTGAAGGATGCTGAAGAATATAAAAGTTGCCAGGTTGTGTTCATTTTTGATGGTTTAGATGAAAGTCGATTACCTCTCAATTTTGAAGCAAACAAGACGTTGTCTGTAGAACAAACATCATCAGTGGATGTCCTGATGACGAGCCTCATAAAGGGGCATTTGCTTCCATCTGCACACATCTGGATAACATCACGGCCAACTGCAGCAGGTCAAATTCCTACTCAGTACATCAACCAGGTGACAGAAGTGTGAGGATTCAATGACCCACAGAAGGAAGAATACTTCAGGAAGAGAGTCAGTGATGAGCATCAGGCCAAAAGTATAATTTCACACATAAAGGCATCCAGAGGTCTCTACATCATGTGCCACATTCCAGTTTTCTGTTGGATTGCAGCAACTGTACTTCAGCAGATGCTGACAATGAAAAAGACCACAGATATTCCCAAGACTCTGACTGAGATGTTCATGCAGTTTTTACTCACCCAGACCATCAGAAAAGACCAGAAATTTCAACAAATACATGAATCAGACACAAAACACCTCTTGAAATCACAGAAAGAAAATATACTGAAGCTGGCAGAACTGGCTTTTAAGAATCTACAGGATGGCAATCTCATGTTTTATGAGGAAGACCTGAGAAAGTGTGACATTGATGTCACTGAAGCCTCAGTGTACTCTGGCATGTGCACTGAGATCTTCAAGGAAGAATGTGTGCTTCACCAGAATAAGGTCTACAGCTTTGTGCATCTGAGCATCCAGGAGTTTATGGCAGCTATGTTTGTGTTTCACTCCTTTGTGACTAAAAACCTTGACCCACTGCAATGCATCCTCGGTGAGAAACAGAGAAATGACCCCAGGTCATATCATCAATCGGTGCAAAACTTAAAACCACAAGATATTCATGTGTTGCTGAACAAGACAGTGGATGAGGCTTTGAGAAGCAGGAATGGACATTTGGACCTTTTCCTTCGCTTCCTAACAGGCATTTCTCTGGAGAGCAATCAGAGACTTCAGCAGGGTTTGCTGACCCAAACATACAGCACTTCCAGCAGCATCAAGAAAACATGTCAGTACATTAAGAGCCTCAACAGAAAAGATCTCTCTCCTGAAAGATGTATTAATCTTTTCCACTGCTTGTTAGAAATTAATGATCATTCCATGCAAAAGGAAATTCAGAAATACCTGAAATCTAATAAGGGCACGAAGCAGAACTTATCTCCAGCTCACTGTTCAGCACTGGCCCACATGTTTTTGATGTCTGAAGAAGACCTCGACACGTTTGACATGGGGGCCTACAACACATCATTCGAGGGACGCAGGAGATTGATCCCAGCTATGAGGGGCTTCAAAAAGGCTAGGTGAGTTTGATGTAAAGATTCTTGACAATATTGAAAAACAAACTGAAACAATGCACTGAAATAACACACGCCCAATCAGCTTTGTTGGCTAGGACAGTGGTTCTCAATGGTAATGCTGCGTACTCGGGTACGTGGAAGGCACTCCAGGGGGTAATGTGAGATTTAAAAAATAATGCATATATATTGATATTTATCAGTTCCAAAGTTTAATAAATTAGACACTGATGGCACAGTGCTCTGTTTTATGTCTTTTTTCTCAACTAAAAATGCTTTGCGCTGGTTAGGGGGTACTTGGCTGAAAAAATATTTCACAAGGGGTACATCACTGAGAAAAGGTTGAGAACCACTGGCTAGGACATCTTGAATTATATTCAGTAGCTACACACTCTTTTCTTTCTCAACTAACAAACGTTTCGTCACGTCGCCTTCATTAGCATTCAGCAAATTAATGATGTGTATTGTTTTAGGGGACCAGTTGTTAGATATTATTTTCATCTGAGAAACAGCCCGGTTTTTCTGCAGTGAAATACTGTAGTGAAATACTAACCTTCCCAACACTGCACGCGAGAAATACAAAGAAAAAAAAAGTTCTGTAACCATCACACCAAGGGTGACATCACTCTTTGCTCTGAATAAAACTTTAATTCCGGTTTGTAGTCATTTCCTCTTCTCTAGTGAGTGTCCTTAAACATCGATATATACGCAGTAGAATCCGGAGCGTTGCATTAACTCTTTAAGAGCACATTTAAATACTATTTCTGAGCATATGGTCCCATTCAATTTAGTGATAACATTACTCCATTAATAGCGTTGAATGTGCAGTGTTATTTTGACACTGAAAAGTGTACGAAACTTACTCTACTAGTGTAAACAACTGCACTCAACATTATTGGTTTTATTTAACTTACACTAACACTTGTTTTGCCATTTTTAACTCTCCTAAGTGTAACACATTAAATTCTCACCAGTGATTGCTTGCTTTGTGCACATGCTTACAGCAATTTAATGCCCACTATATCCTTCTATATTCTATACAATGTAATTATTTGATTAAATAAGACATTAATACACACACATACACAGAAGTAGACGTCTTCCATCATTTATTTATCAAATCATTACACAATATGGTACAACAAATAGCTGATGATCAGGTCTGTGTATGATTTGTTCATTTGCTTTACCATTTAAACTCTCTGGAGTCTATATCCCCCCGTGGGGATTTGATCGTTTTTTGTATAGTTGTGTTTACACTGAATCCTAATAAAAACGAATTTCATTATGTGACCTACGGGAGTCATATGACACAGGTCTTGACTCTAGGGTGCTCGACTACGCCACCTGGGGCCTTTCACACCAAGATGTACCTTAGCTAGACCTCCAACACCTTGATTTAGACAAGAGGGCTCTCACACACAGATACTGAAGTAATGACAGAGACGTGGTATTTCAATATAAAAGTACAACAATATTCAACCTGTTCTCATTAGGGAAACGTTCCCCTGGGAACGTTTTTGCAAACCCAGCCAAACGTTCCACCAGACACGTTTCTGAGGTGCAAACTAGCCAGCAACCCAGCGGGGGTGCTAAAGAGAGAGAGACTACAGTTAGGTCTGGTCAAACTAAATTGTAGCTTACACAAGCTCAGCAGTATTCTTTGGTTAGCAAACCAAAGTTTCTGATTAATAGTGCCTATATCTCGCTACGTTTCACAAAATATAAGGGCACAAACCCTCAACTGCCGTCTATGGTTAGCTGCCACATCTTGGTGGGGTTTTTTTTTTCGCGAGCAACCCAGGGGATTTTAGCTCAATTGTCAACACGCTCGACTTCCGCTCCGAGGGGCAGCTGTTCGCAGGTTCGAATCCGGCTGTGTGCTGAGTCTGGTCTTCGTCGCAAACCCAGCCTGCGCAGCCTGGTCCTCTGGTCTTCGTGCGTTGGGTTGAATTGCACGGCTCGGCCCTGCACACAGCCGGATTCCTACAGTAAGTAGGTCTAGTGAGTTAGGAGTCCTCTAACCTTCTTTTCAGCTGTCTCAGAGGTGGAAAGTTGCATTCGTTGGGGGCAGGGCCGGGTTAACAATTCATAGACCCTTGGGAACAAATGTCTAATGGCCCCCCCTGCCCCCCAGCCAACGTGAATCGGGCGGTCAGTTAATAAGCCTATCGTGAAGATTTGTATTCCCATTTAAGGCACGAGCGCATCTGTGAGGCCAAGCTTCACCAAGTAGCCTGTTTGTTTACAACTAACATTACATTTAATTAAACTGCTTATAGGCTATGCCGAAATAGTTTCAACATTTTGAATATCAGTTTCAGGTGAATTAGGAAATGCCTTATGGCTGAAAGCTGGTTGGGATCCCCCTGTCAAGCAATAACCATACAAAAGTTAAAAAACAGATGATATGATGCGCATCACTGACATAATGCGCAAATAATATAGCCTAGATATTCCAATATATTCGAATACATGTGTTTATTTTAGAGGATATTCGAACGTCATTTTTGAGCAATTTTTGACAGCCCTAGTCCACTGTAGGCTACGCCAATTGTCTATTAACACCTTCCACTAACCCCGTGAATGGGGGTCGCTATAATGCGTGTGATATATCACCATTGGAGTAGCCTATGCAAAATAGCCTTAAAATCGTTCGGTGTTGTTGTGTGCCTTCTGGTTTCTCCACCTACTGGTTTCCTTTGCATGTGCATGCGCAGCAGTTGTCAGACATTCACAAACAAGTTGTTTTAGGCGGTTTGAAGTCGCTTTTCATACGCCATGAGCGCTCGGCTACATTACAGCCACCGGACAAAAGACATGTAAAAATATATGTTTTGAAAACTAGCATTAAACTGGATTCGATCCCAAGAAAAGCAACACACGCGACTCTCCATCCTGATTCCCTACTCTTTGAGCCAACTAATATGTTACGCGAATCAATTAACTATTGTAGTCTACCATTAATTAATAACGTAAAGCAACACCCAGGTAACATGTTGTCCAGGCTATCTGGAAACAAGGTGTTGCCTCTCATCTACAACAACTGGTTACCTTGGGCTGCTACAGTCGTCAGTGCACTGTGCACAGTAGGCCTATGCTACTCTTTTGTGGTTGATCAACTAAAAAATAAAAGATGTATTTGTGATGACGTTATTGTAGGCCTAGTAGACCTAAATTCTGAGAAATTAAATGGTACGAGAAACGATCTTCATAGCGCACCAGACCGCAATGTCTTCAAGGGTTGAATGAAGGAAGTTTGCAAAAATGTGTGTATTTTTCAAGTCAATAAACATTCTTAATTTTCGAACATCTGATTTTTAAAAACCATAGGCCTGGTAGTCGCTCAGACAAGGAGTTATAAGATAAAGGCAATACCATTTGTGTCACCTAATGCAGTTTAGTGAATTAGCAAGATACCATCAGAAGGCAACAATCATAAAAGCACAGGTGCGCTACAGCGTGCTCTCCCCGCGCATAAAGCTGTCTGCGTGTTGTAGGCTAGGATTTTGTGTGAGTTCTTTCTATCTGCTTTACTTTTGTGAGTTGCGACCACCTAGGCTATGTTATAGACGTTCTATGAGGTACCAGTGTTTAGCTGTGTCACAAAACAATAAGCTTTGTCAGAGACTACTTTTAAAATGATATTCAGGGCTATATACATTTTAAACATTCGGGCTGAAGACCCGACAAAAGCCTTGCGTTAATTCTTCAGGTGGGAAGTGTCAGGAATTTTCATACGAGAGACGCTCTCATTGGTGGTTAGTATATGAAGTAGGGAATTGACAGCAACATATCCAATCACATTATGAGAAATGCTGAATTTAACATAAACTGTGATGTTTGATTTTAAATTAATGTAAATTTAGCTGGACTGTAAGCTGGCACACGTGGGTGCTCGATGTTTTCAGTGGGTGCCGAGAGACGGAGCACCCGGTATCAAACCTATGACAAGCGTGTGATCTCGGGCGGTTGCATCCATTACAAACAAACATGCAATGTGAACGTCTGGGATTGGGGAGAGCACTAAATGCTCTTCTGAATAAGCACAAAGTCAAGCCCTTTAAATGAAAAACACTCTTTAATAATCAAAAAAATAAACAGCGGGGAAGTTAAAATAGCTTGAGAAACACGGAAAAAAGTTGGCATGCATTGTTTCGTCCCCGTGCAATAGGGATTATTTGTCATATTATTAATCACATATGATTATTTGTGAAATTTGCAAACAGGCGCAACACATTTGAAAAGGAAGGACTGGTAGCATGCAAGCTCATGGGAAAGATTGATTTAAGAATGTTATCACAGTGTGGCTTTACGCAAAGCAGCTGGGCAGAAGACAGCCACAATTGGCAGGGAGGGTCATGTCTTTTTAACAATTCTGTCGGAGGGTCATTGAACAATTTCTAGCAGGCAAGGGAGGGTCATGCAACTTTTGACTGAAGCAATCAAAATTCCTCCCGTGGCCCCTTCAATAAATAACGAACAGTCCCTAGATTGTTGCTGGGCTATATGTCTTGGTTCATGTCTGTTAACAACTCATTGCCGTCAAACGCTGTAGCCTATCTCGCGGTTGCATCCATTACAAACAAACATGCAATGTGAACGTCTGGGATTGGGGAAGAGCACTAAATGCTCTTCTGAATAAGCACAAAGTCAAGCCTTTAAATGAAAAACACTCTTTAATAATCAAAAAAAAATAAACAGCCCGGGGAAAATAAAAAACCACCGGAAAAAAAGGCATGCATTGTTTGGGTCCCGTGCAGGGATTATTTGTCATATTATTAATCATATGATTATTTGTGAAATTATTGCAAACAGGCGCAATACATTTGAAAAGGAAGGACTGGTAGCATGCAAGCTCATGGGAAAGATTGATTTAAGAATGTTATCACAGTGTGTGGCTTTGAAACAAAGCAGCGGGCAGAAGACAGCGACAATTGGCAGAGGGGAGGGTCATGTCTTTTTTAACAATTCTGTCGGGGAGGGTCATTGAACAATTTCTAGCAGGCAAGGGAGGGTCATGCAACTTTTGACTGAAGCAATCAAAATTCCTCCGGTGGCCTTCAATAAATAACGAACAGTCCCTAGATTGCTGCTGGGCTATATGTCTTGGTTCATGTCTGTTAACAACTCATTGCCGTCAAGCAGGCGTAGCCTATCTCATGGTTGCATCCATTACAAAAACAAACATGCAATGTGAGCGTCTGGGATTGGGAAGAGCACTAAATCCTCTACTGAATAAGCACGAAGTCAAATCTTTAAATGAAAAACACTCTTTAATAATCAAAAAATAAACCGCTAATGAAGTAAACTTGTGACCATCAAAAATCGTTTATCGCCTGTAACTCCGTGATAACAGGGGCGTAACAGGAAGGCATTTGGCTGAGCAACGGAGGTTAATATGCTCTATATTTTGTCCAAATGATGTCTGTCTATCATCGTTGCACTTTCGGAGAAAACCAGAATGTTTAATTTGTCCTGCGTTTCTTCTCTGACTGCAAGCGGATTCACTCATAGTTAACCAAATATTTCTTTATTAGGGCAGGGCAGGCATATTTCTGGCTATTAAATTATTTCTAAACCAGTCTGCTAAAGTCTGTAGTGAAGTCTGTGTAGGGTTTTCCAGGCTCCATTTCTTTTTACGAGACACCCTGCTCACTTCAGCCATCTACCGGCTTTGGGTTGTTGCAGCGTCACACTGGGAAAATACAAATTAAAGTTGCGTGATACCGCGTGATCCCACGCGCGGACCACGAGTGAAGCTGACCAAGTCGAAGCACTGCCCACTGTAGAAAGGGAATTTGAGTTATCTCTGCCATTCATGCAACAGATCTAACATGGTTAGGCTAAAGACCTACTTCTCATTTCAAGCAGTGAGAATAACTAAAATGTTGCTTTTACAGACAAAGATTGTAGCCATTATTCTCAAACTATTTGCATTAAGTCTACACCACTGTAAGTGGAAGGAAAGGCAACCAGCAATGATGAGAACCATTAAAGTCAACATACAATTTCACTATGGCTATATTTTACTATATTAAGTTGTGAGTGACCTTTGGCCTTTGGGGCCTACATTGTCCCATGAGCCATAACTGCAACCATTATATTGTTCTTTTGTTAGCCTTCAGCCTAGCTCAGTCATTATGCCATACCACATCACCTCCTGCCGTGTAATGAGCTGCATTGAACACATTAAGATCTATTGAGAACACCAAATCCATATTTCCTGTTATTTTGGTGAAAGTAATGTAAACGTAGTGTAATGCCTTACAATTCAAAGACAGTAATATTGCAATTACTTTGAGATGACAGTAACAAGTAATAAATAATGCATTACACTTTTGAAGTAACTTGCCCAACACTGATGACAATTATGTGATTTCTAAAGTTGTGTTTGTAATGTCTGTCTGTATGTACTGCTTAACATTGTTAACTTTTCAATTGTGCAGTGTCCTTGGGTGACTTGAAAGGCACTTATAAATAAATGCATTGTAATTGTTATTATTATTATTATTATTATTATTATTATTATTATTATTATTATTAGTTGTGTTAGTAGTAGTAGTAGTAGTACCAGTATTAGTATTATTGTGTTATACGTCCTACAGAATCGCTGGATTTCCACTCAGTGAAACAACCTGTGAAATAGTGGCCTCAATTCTCAAGTCACCAAACTCTCTGATCGAGATAGACCTGAGTGACTGTGACCTGGGAGATCATGGAGTTCAGATTCTCTCGGAAGGGCTCTCTAGTTCCCACTGCAAACTGCAGACATTAAGGTTGGTGATGGTTTTAGATTTGTGTTGTAGTTTACAGTCTTTATCTCCTAACACTTCTAACACCCTACCACAAACTTACCATGTACTTACCTCTCATCCCTCCTCTACATCTTTCTTCATCTACCACTACTCCTCCTACCACACGTTGACTTGTACTTATAGTGTCTGCACTCTTATCCTCTAGTAATACATTTTGACTGATGCAGTATAAATTCCTACTTAAGGTCTCATCTGAACGGTAGCTTGAATGTTATACCTCATTCTATAAGCTGTTTCTGATAAAAGTGTCTGCTAAATGAATAAATACAAATTTAAACCAGGAAAATCTGTATAATGGATGTAATCCTGGTGTAATACTGGAACGCAACCCACTACTATATGCTACATTTGTTTTGGGATTACTATATTGGGAAAGGTCTCTTTTTTCAGGCTGCCTGGTAATCTCATCTCTGAGAACAGTTGCAATGATCTGGTAATAGCTCTGACTTCAAATGCCTCCCAAATAAAAGAGCTGGATCTGAGTTATAATCATCCTGGAGAACCAGGACTGACACTGTTATCTATGCAAGTAGAGACACTTAAGTAAGTATAGAGAAATGTGTATAATGTATAATTATGCAGTGGTCATATTACGCATGTTGTGTTGTGTACATACATACAATGTGTAAGTGTGTCTGTGTGTGTGTATGTATAGCAGTGTGTGGGTCTGTATGTACAAGTGTGTGTGACTGTGTGTGTGTGTGTGAGAGAGAGAGTGAGTGAGTGAGTGTGTGTGTGTGACTGTGTGTGTGTGAGTGAGAGAGAGAGAGAGAGTGAGTGAGTGAGTGTGTGTGACTGTGTGTGTGTGTGAGAGAGAGTGAGTGAGTGAGTGTGTGTGTGTGACTGTGTGTGTGAGAGAGAGAGAGAGTGAGTGAGTGAGTGTGTGTGACTGTGTGTGTGTGAGAGAGAGAGAGAGAGTGAGTGAGTGAGTGAGTGTGTGTGTGTGACTGTGTGTGTGTGAGAGAGAGTGAGTGAGTGTGTGTGACTGTGTGTGTGCTTGTGCATGTGCATCCGTTAATATGTATAATATTCATTATTATCCTGATAAGACTTTTTACATTATTGTTTTTATTGGGTATTCGGAATTAAAACCTATTAAAACATTATGAATCACATTGCATGGGAACTGTCCTCCATTCTCAAACAGTAGTGAAATGTTTTTGTTTAGATGGCCATGGTCATAGCTTACTTCTTCATTGCATGCAGGAACAGACTGTATTTACATAACTTGCATACCTATCTTTCTAAAAAAGACATTTGAAATTTGTATTATATTACCCTATTTATATTTATTGTTATTATATAACAATTATTGCAATATTGTTTATTATAACAATTCACTGCAAATCTGCTTTGTGTGTGTGTGTCTGTCTGTGTCTGTCTGTGTGTGTGTGTGTGTGTGTGTTTCTGTCCAACAGTGCTGAATACTGTTCAAGGCTCAGATTGAAAGAAGGTGTGCAGAAATGTAAGTCTTCATCTTTCTTTCTCTTGGTGTGTTTAATGAGATGCATTTAATTTGGACTTGACAGAGTAGAGCTTTAAAGTGCCGATATTATACTTTTTCAACAAGTCAAAATAGACCTATGGGTTGCATTAAAATGTTTTTGAAGCTGTTTGCAAAAAATGAATGCAAAAAAATCCTCTCAGATGGACTAGTAGCACGAAAGGCTCTTGGTGAGCTTGTTCGTTTCCTGGGGAACCAAGTGTGTTTTAACCTGCCGCTATTCTGAATGTAATTAGTGTCTACACATCCTTCTTTATTGTAACATGCTGATTCACTAGGTGCAACACCCAACCGGGTCTGTGTATACATTCTATATACATTCTGCGGGTATGAACATGGGGGCTAATGTACATGCCCCCCAGAGTATAGCACTGTAGCTGCCTGGCTGTTTTAGCCAATTAAATTAAATTATTAAACTAAATTAGATATCCAAATTAGTTTCACCCTGAGGCTGTTTTTTAAATGTTCTACTGTTTTGATTTGACCATAAAATGAAAAGCCTGAAAAACAAAGTGTTATTTGTTCATTTGTATCACATTTATAAACAAATAATGCAATAACAAGTAACTTTTTCATTTTATATTCTCAATTGAATATCAAATGCACTAATCATACACAGACCATCTTTTTCCATTTTTGCTTTGAGTACAAAATCGGAAAATAAAAAATCACGTTATCTTTTTTTTCATTTTGGTTTTGGAAACAAAAAAAAATATGATTGTTTTAAATGGAAAAACAAATTAATGAATGATACACAGACCATGAATCAATCAGGCTAAATGGGCAGGCAAAGATTGATCAAAATCTGCAAACACAGTGACATGGCTCCATAAAGTGCACTAGACTAAACCTAGGTGTTTTCCTAGAATCTTCTCTGACTTTTAATAAGCAAGTCAACAGCGTTGTCAAGGGAAGTTTTTTCCAACTTACATGTAGAACAATAGCAAAGCTCAAGTCTTCTCTCTCCTACAGTAATTTAGAAATCCTTATACATGCCTTTATTTCCTCTAGGCTTTATTACTGCAACTCACTGTAGGTAGGTGTAACTAAATCTACCTTAAACAGGCTCCAGCTGGTCCAAAATGCTGCAGCCAGATTACTGACTGGGTCTAAAAACATGACCACATTTCATCTGTGTTGGTGGTCCAACAGGCCAAAGTTGGACGTGCGTTCACGCACGTAACTTTTGACTCGTATGCCCAATTGCCAAAAATGAGGTATCGTTGGAATCCTTGGACTGGGCCGAGTTCAACGCACCCTATGACGTCAATTTCCGCCATGATGGATTTTCCAACATTTTGGATTTTGTCAAAAACCTTTAAAAAGTTTCACGCCTCACATAGTTTGTCCGATTTTCACAAAACTTAGCACATAACATCTTCAGACCAAGCCGCACAAAAGTTATAGATTGTCATCTTCGGAACTAAAACCGTTTGCCCGTAACAGCCAAACGAAATATGCGGCGAAGCCGCCAAACAGGAAGTGAGCTCATATCTCAGCAACCCTTTCATCTGTCATAACCAAACTTAGTACATGGACTTATAACCCCATCAGTAGGGCACTCAAAAAATCTGGTGACCTTTGACCACTAGGGGCGCTGTAATTAGCGAAAATGCCTTTTGGCCTGTAGCTGTTAATGTGTGTGGAATTAAAACATACTAGTGGTGTCTGGTAGTACTTTTGGATGTCCTCAGGCTGACCCAGGCCAACTTGTGACGTCAACATAATTGATTCGGCCGCCATTTTGGATTTAATCAGAAACACTAAAATGTTTTCACAGGTCACAAATTTCATCTGATTTTCACCAAATGAAAATGGCACAGACCATCTTCAGACCAGGCCTTATCAGTGTTTAATTTTCTGGAACGATTGACAAAAGCATTCGCCCGTAACAGCCAATCAAAATTAGTGGCGAAGCCGCCAAACAGGAAATTACCTTGTAACTAAGCCAATCTTGGGTTGTTTAGCATGGAACTTGCTGTGACTGCTTAATGCTATATACCCAGAGGTGGGCGAAGTACTCAATTTCAGTACTTAAGTCAAAGTACAGATACTACTGGTCAAATGTTACTCCGATACAAGTAAAAGTTGCATATTCAAAATTTACTTAAGTGAAAGTACTGAAGTACTTGATTTTATAAATACTTAAGTATTAAAGTACAATTTGTAAGGTTTAACACTTAAATGCATGCCCCTGACTAGCTTGTATAAGCTGCAGAATAAGGGATTATAGAATGTTACAGAATGAAGAAACCCAACTGATTTTCTATCAAACTGGCTTGACATGAAAGCAACATTCAAGCAACTTTACATCACAGGTCCAACAGTGGCTCATGGTTTCTGAGGGCAAGTAAGGTAGGTGTGTGTGTAGCACAGCCTACTTCATGCTTAAATCTAACCAACCATTTCAAGGAAACAAAAGAGACTACATGGGTGCACAAATTCCCTTTCCACTTTGTGTTTACAGTATGGACAGCCAACCATTTTAAGTAAACTAAACAAGTCTACATGGGTGCACAAATTTACTTCCCATCACTTAAAATGGTTGCCTGTCTATACTGTAAACAAAACAAGACTACATGGGTCCACAAATTCACTCCCCATCACTGTGTATAGACACCAGAATATGCTTCCGCCGGTTGGATGGCGAATTTTTGTATGCAGTGATGTGGTTTACTTTCGGCAAACAAAGCACGCATTTAAAACGATAGGAATCGTTCATCCGTTCAGTAAACTTAAACATTTTGTCGAGATACGGTCATGGGTGCGAGTACTCGACAGGGCATCCGCCTTCATCTCCGTCTCCGTCTACCTCCATCTTGCTGTCGATTTAGGAATAGAGAACGGTTAGACGTTGAACTTGGTTTTATAGCCTAGCGCACAGATGTCCAAACTCCAACTCCAAAACTCTTCGAATTTTCAGGTATGGTTACCAGTACCCCCCTCTGCCCATAACCCAAAATTTGGGGTACAGCACCCAAAGGTGGTGCTGTTGGAAAAAAAGTTAATTATGCTAATTTCTCCTTACCAGATTGACCTAGACTCAAAATTCTTTCATAATATTAATCTCTACATTCAGATGCATCTTTTTCACCCTGGTCTTATGGTCTAAAAATGTTTACTTTTGCCACAATTTCAGAGAAAAGCCAAACATCATAAAAAGTTTCACATGCTTCAAAAATTATCAAATCTTCACCAAAATTCTCACAGACAATGTTTAGACAAAGCCTCACAAAAGTTATCAAAAGAATTTGGATATGTTATTCCATTTCAGAGATATAGACCAATAAAGTTCGACCACTCAGCCCATTTCTCCTATATCACCTATATTCCTATATGAGTATTTTTTTTCCCTTGGAGAACAACCATACAACCATCATTATGTGAATACCATTAACAGTGCACATTTTCAGATCTGTACTCTTTTTTATAAAGCCCTTAATTCTATTGTCAAATGTATGCTAGGAATTTTCTTGATGTTGTGTGTTTGCCAACACACATTTTCACCATGTGAATGTGACTGCCAAATATGTAGGATTGGCAGTGGCTCAGTGGCATAATGCCTAGTGCTGATGTTTATTAGGTTGAGAGTTCAAATCCCTGGTAGTGCTTTAGGCTCTAGCTCGAATACTATTGGTTATTGAAGATTCACACCATTGAACAGCACCTGAATGACATCAGGCAATCAACATACACAGTCATTAGTTGCCAAGAATCAGAACGCCGAGACACTCTGAATGTAGGGGAACTTCTTTGTTCACTATTTTTCCTTTATCATTAAGTCTATCATATTTATATTTCATCCATTAGTGTTCTTCTCTACAAATGTCTAATTGCCCCAGAATTTCAAAAAGATTTCAGGTGTACTCTTTTAGGAAAGCCCTTCATTTTATTGTCAAATGTATACTTGGAGTTTTTCTTGGGTGTTTACCAACACACATTTTCACCATGTGAATGTGACTGCCCAATGTGTATGATTGTTAGTGGCTCAGTGGGATAATGCCTTGTACTGGTGTTTCTTAGGTTGAGTGTTCGAATCCCTGTTAGAACTTTAGGATCAAGCTGCACATGCTATTGGTCATTTAAGATTCACACCATTGAACAGCACCTGAATGACATCAGCCAATCAACATTCACACTCATCAGTTGCCAAGAATCACAATGCCGAGACACTCTATGACATTCAGGGGAACTTCTTTGTTTACTATTTTTCCTTCATCATAAAGTCTATCATATTTATATTTCATCCATTAATATTCTTCTCTACAAATGTCTTATTGCCCCAGAATTTCAAAAAGTTTTCAGGTGTACTCTTTTAGGAAAGCCCTTCATTTTATTGTTCAATGTATGCTTAGAGTTTTTCTTATTGTGTGTTTACCAATACACATTTTCACCATGTGAATGTGACTGGCCAACATGTAGGATTGACAATGGCTCAGTGGGATAATGCCTTGTACTGGTCATCCTTAGGTTGAGAGTTCAAATCCCACTTGAAGCATTAGTGTTAGAATACTGTTAGGTTGTGGATGTTAGCATACTACAATAGAATGCTGTTGGGTTGTGGAGGTTAACACACTATAACATTACAGCTACTTGTCAATATGGACTTGTAGTGTAACTGTATAATTATTGGCTGTTTATCTTATTGACTCTGACACAGCTGTAGCCTATAATTATTTGTTATTCTTATAATATTTGTCATTTCTTATACATATTTAGTCGGCTCTTCCACTTGACAGAACAACTCTATCGGTTAAGGATGTCACGCATGAAACAATGCTGCAGAAACACGTAAATACGACTTTGAGATTAGTAGGCTATAATTTTCAGTTCCTGTTTATCTATTGCGCGATGGGTAATAATTTAAAGGAATCGTGTTGCAGTCTTGTAAATAGTGACCCTGCAAGATCCCTAGTCATTGCAAAATCATAGTCTGTGACTTTGTCAAGGTACTGAATCGATTTAGTCAAATAGGGTTTCATATTTTGTTTTCCACTAGATGGCAGACATGTTACTCATCCCTGAGTCGAAAAAAGTCATGCCCAAAGCTTGAAAAAGGCCAAGTTCTCAGGGATTTTCTACTTTACTTCTGCCCAAATGAAAAGGGCCTTGGTCATCAACAGGGTTAGATCAGTTGGAATCAACTCACACGTTTTCTTCTTTAATCTTTCTTCTTTGTTTTATTTAGTTAGCTTCTCATGTTCAATTATGATTTGTTATTAGTTAGATCTGGTTACAATTTGCAGTTGTGCAAATAATCAGAAGTTTAACTCAGATTAAATCAGTTTACATCAGGCTATGTCAGATTGCGTCAGGTTGAAAACCTTTACAAGAAAGAGAAAACAAAACACAAAATACAGCAATTACCAAAAACTGCCTACCTTCAAATATACAAACAAATATAAAGTTCTCCTTAACCTTACATTCATTTAACTATGCAACATTACTACAAAGGCACAGTCACTACCGTGGTTTTACTCCCATGCTACTACTATCATGCTATTACATGAGCTAACATGAGAACAAGGCAGTTAGAAATTAGCTATGTTAACTTTAGCACTCTTATCAACAAAATTTGCATTTAACATTAAACAACTGAAATATATTAACATCAAAACCATCATCCTACCAGTAGCATCCCTGGAAATGCCCAGCAAGTAAAGTCTTTCCCCACTTCACCCTTTATCTTCAATAACAATTCACCATGTGCTTCTCAGCTAAACTTCACAGCTTCTTACTACATGTGCTTGAAGATAGCTCTGCACTTCCTGCTTTCTGGCATGAGAACTGTAAAGTCTCCACTTCCCTTTTCAAAATAAAAGTCTCTTTTTTTTTTTCACTCAAAACAAAAGTCCCTTTCCACTTGCGATCCAACAGCACACCTCCCACTTGAGCTCCTGGTTCCAGAACCCAAGGAGGTCACGTCCTGTTTCTCTGGAGCGTGCCGGATCTTCTCTTCATTGCTCCTCCACAGGAATCAACACAACAAGACGTCTGACGTCTCTGTGTAGGACTGTAGCAGGGATCTTGTTGTTCTTTGCTGCTGGAGTACTCCTACTATGTTCTTCATGGGATGGCTTCTTGATCATGACTGGATAGCTGGGAAACGTCCTGACTTTGACGTCTCTCACGACTCCTTTCTCGTCAGGGCATGCACTGATCACTCTGCCTAATTTGAACTGACCTCTTAAGGCGTTCTGATCCGCAAGCCACACAACATCTCCTACTGCAACATTCCTCTCCTTCGTGTGCCATTTGCTTCTAACGAAGAGGTTCGGGCCTGCCAATTGACACCACTTCTTCCAAAACTTATTTACCTCTGACTGGATCACTCGCAGCCTTTTGTAGGGGTAACCTTCAAACTGGAAGTCTCCTGGGTCTCCTCTCAAGCTCGACCGCCCCAGCAGGAGGGAGTTTGGAGTGATATACTCCACACAATCTTCTTGGCTTTGTGCTCTCGCATCTACAGGCCTCTCATTGGCCAGATTGGCTGCCATATACACAAACGTCTGGAATTCTCCCCATGTGAAGACTCCATTGCCCCCTACGTTCTGGAGTGCTCTCTTTACAGTTCGCACTGCTGCCTCAGCTGCTCCATTTCTATGAGGCGAGTCCGCAGGATGTATCTTCCAGGTCCACTTTGTGCCATGCTTGGCTGCCTTTTCCTCCAACCCTGATCTTTCCAGGTGCTCCAGGAACCGATACAGGTCTTCAAGGGCAGGTTTGGCCCCGACAAAGTTGGTGCCTGGGTCAGACCATACCTTGCTGGGGTGTCCCCTCAGCGACGTAAATCTCTGGTAGGCCAGCAGAAATCCTTCTGCAGACATATCACTGACAATATCAGCATGAATGGCTCTGGATGCCATGCAACTGAACACGATACCCCACACTTTCAGCCTCGCTCTCTTCTTCACCTCATCTTTCACTTCATATGGCCCAAATAGATCCACAGCAGTGAACTGAAATGGGGCTGCTGGTGTGGTCCGCTCAGGCGGTAAGTCGCTCATTATTTGTTTGCATCTCTTTCCTCTCGCTTTTTTGCAGATGACACAACTGTCCACTACTTTTTTGGCTATCCTTCTTCCCTTAACCACCCAGGCTTTTCTTCTCATCCTCAACAGTGTTCCTGCTATACCCTCATGATTGACATTGTGTGCTTCTTGAGCAAGCAGTGTAGAAATCCATGCGTCTTGAGGGAGAATGGGCACTAAAGACTTATCTTCTCTGAAGGCCTGGATTCTGCCGCCGCAGAGAAGGAGTCCATCTTTGTGCTTAACCACCACTAGCCGGTTGAGAGTAGTGTCAGGGAATGTTATGCCTTCTTGAGCTGCGAAGGAGAGAGTTCTGAAGGCATACTCACAGTTTTCAACACTGAGAGTAAGAACTTTACATTCTCCTTTTGAGGGTGATGCCTCCCACTTTGATTTCTTTTGGGTCTGATATTTCAGGCCTAGCCAGATGTCAGCAGCCTGTCTTATCCAAGCAATGACATTCACCAGTCTGGACAAGCAACTAAACCTCTTCACCTCCAAAAGATTTTTGACAGCTGAACCGGTAAGTGTCTTCCTCATTGCAACTTCACCCTGTTTCACTCCTGGATCAATTTCTGATGCATCAGGGCAGACAGTCAGGTGAGTAGGTTCAGCACCATTCCTTTCAACAGAGTCTTCAGCTTTAGTGTGCTCCTGGGAGGTGACCCCGTGGCATCTCTTCACTTGACCTCTTGTCATTACTGCTGAAAAAGCCTTCCTCTGTAGCTTACTAATGCTGTCCCTTGCATCAGCTACCACTTCCCTAGCTGACTTTATTGGCCATTCTTCTAATGGCTTCCTCAAAAAATCCGGTCCACTTTGCCATGTCTCTTGCAGATCTTTCAGAGAAGCTCCCCTTGTAATGGTGTCTGCTATATTGAGGTTCCCTGGGATCCACCACCAGTCTTCAACTGAGACAGACTTTTGGATTTCTCCTATCCTGTTGGCAAAGAACGTCTGGTAGCCATAGCTGTCTCGCTGAATGGCTCCCAATACAGTCTGGCTGTCAACTAGATGAAACCAGCGCTCTATCTCCATCCGGCCATGCCTCTCCACATACTTTCTCAGTCTGGCAGCAAACACAGCGCCACAGACCTCAGCTTTTACAGCATCTCCTTTCTGGTCCAGTGGCGTCAGCTTGGCCTTAGATTCCAGCAACCTGATGTCTATACCTTCATCCGTTTCCCATCTAAGGTACAGAACAGCTCCGTAGGACTTGTCACTACCGTCTGAGAAGGTAATAGCCCAAGGTTTCCCCTTCCAGCCTAATGGTGTAAGGCTTCTCTGAAACTTTACTTGTCCCAGCTGTGCATACTCTTCAAACAGCTTGATGGCCTCCTCCCTAAGGCCCTCAGAAAGTGGCTTGTCCCAGGTGTTTTGGGCCAGATTTCCACTCCCTGCTTCCTGGAACGCTTTCCTAACGAGGATGGCACCTTTCTGCTTTAGTGGCGTTACCAGTCCAATTGGGTCATAGAGCCCAGCAACCTGACTCAGCAGTAGTCTTCTGGTAAGAGGATCAGGCGTTTTTGATCTCACCTCCTCCACAGACAGGTCTTGGCCCGTTCTCATCTTCCCTCTCCTTCTGGAGAAGTTGATTGATGCCATCATGTAGAGTTTGTCTTCCTCTGCTAGATATCCAATGCCTAATGCCTTGTTGTCCTCATCTCTCATCTGATTTGGCAGGACAAGCGTTTTGTGCTTCTCAGAGAGCGTCCTTGTCATGAGGTCTGTTACTCCATTTTCCTGCCTCCCACTTTGCGCAGACTGGACCCATGGCTTCAGAGAAAAACCACCTGCTTGGAGAATCTCCTCAATCTCCTTGGTCACTTCACTAAGTCTGTTTGCATCATTGTGGGATGTGAGGACATCATCCACGTAGCTGTCTTCCTCCAGCACCCTTCGTGCCTCCTCCAGGTGAACAAATTTGGTAAGCCTTGCTGTTTCACGCATAGCCAGCTGTGCTATGCATCCAGCAGGCCTGTCTCCTATATTCACCCTTGTGACGGCGTACTCCCCTATCTCTTCATCCTGCCGGTCCCTCCAAAGGAATCTGTGCAGATGCATCTCACGTTCCTCCAGCCACACCGAGTTATACATCTTCCTGATGTCTCCTAAGGCTGCATGCACTCCTTTCCTAAACCTTAGCAGGACAGCTCTGATGGGGTTCAAGACATCTGGCCCTTTGAGCAGCAGGTCGTTCATGCTCACTCCCTTGAACTTTTGACTGCTGTTCCACACAAGGCGCACTGGAGTAGTGACTGAGTGGGGATTTGGTGCTACTAGATGACTCACGTACCAAACTGGTCCTCTCCAGTCCTCAATTATCTTCTTTGTGAGTCTCTTTGCAGCTCCACGGTCGACCATCTCGTGGACTTGAGCAGTGTAAGCAGCAAGCCACTCTGGTTCCTTCCTGAGCCTTCTCTCAGTTCTTAAGAAGGTGGCCTCAACTCCACTCCGGTTATTGGGAAGGCAAGCAGGGTCCATTATCCAAGGATACCTTGCATCCCAGTGTGGAGACTTGCTGTGTTCATCCTCTATGATGTACGTAAGGCCATCTTTTATTATTTCAAGTTCCCTCTCCTCTGCTAAGGTCATCTCCTTTCCTCCAGGCTGACAATTCCCACAACGACATCCACCACATTTCGGCTCGCAGGCTGCACCGATACTGTCCCATTTCCACCATTCAAGGAAGTCACGGTGAGTTGCGGCTGTATGCCTAGATTCAACGATGGTGTCTTGAATGTGAAGTGTCTTCGCCATGAAGGGGACCTCAGTAGGGATCTCCTCATATTTGATGGCAGCTGTTCTCATAGAACGAGCAAAATGCGTCTTTGACTCATGTGCCGCCATGTTCACTTGCTCAAACAGATCAGGGTGTGCTCCGCCCACCGTCTTTCCAAGAGGACTCTCCCACAAGACAAGATCTCCCACAACTTTCACCCTTTGTGGGGCAAGTCTCCCTTCTCTGTGACTTATGAGCAATTCAATCTCCTCAGGTCTTCTTAGCTCCTCAAGTTCAACTTCTGGGAAGAATTTCCTCAGCTCTTCAGGCCTAACAACCTGGTGAACTTTGGCGATCTCCTTCAGCCCATAACAGATTAGTTCATGAGCCCTCTCAGTTCCCTTGGAGGTTTTGATTCGAACTCTGAGGAGGTATCTTCTTGTGGCTACTTTGGTAGCCATTCCACCAACTCCATGCACAACAAGTGTGATCTTCTCACTCCTAAGATTCAACCTGTTGGCTGCTTTATGAGTTATATAATTGGTGTCCGAAGCCAGATCCACAAGGGCTCCGATTTTCTGACCTGCATTGGCGGTCACTTCCATCAACATCATAATGACAGGGAGTTCTCTCAATCCACTTTCTTTGAGGAGGCTCACCTGGCACTTGGCAGGACAGCTAACCTTCAACGAGTTATTGGTGAAGGCCTTCCTGCATCTATCAGCTAACTCTGGGGTAAGTTCACACAAGAATTTCTTCTGTTCCTCAGTTAAGCTCTTTTTGTCTCTGTCCTCTGTCTGAGGTCTCTCAAGTTCACGTCTCTTGTTGTTTCCTCTTGGACAGAGAAAGAAGTGGTGATCCGAGGAGCCTCTTTTCTTGCAGTCTGCATTTCTGCACAGATAGGTGTCTCTGCAGCCATCATCAGACTTATGGCATCCCAAGCACTCCCTGCATGCACCAGTCCTTTTCACAGCAGCTTCCTTTTCTGATAGCTTCAGACCCTTGAACTTCTTGCAGAAGAAAATCCTGTCCTTATGTTTCTCATCTCCACAGATAATGCACCCATCCTCAGAATCCTCTTTCTTTGTGGCTTTAGTCGAGGCATATTTCTTTTTGAACTTCCTTTCTGCTTTGTCTGTCTTCTCTGGCTTGTCTGTGATTCGTAGGTGATCTAGCCTCTCAAAGATCTCCTCCTGCTTCTTCAGAAAAGCTAGGAGCATATCAAAGTGGTTGTCTTGAGTCACACCGTTGCTAGGGTCCACCATGAACATCAGCCAGTCCTTCTTCACAAACTCTGGAAGCTTGCTCTCTAACGACTTCACCACCAGTGGGTTTTTGATGGCGCCGGTACTTCCTAGATCTGTGAGATCAGCAAGTGCTTTCTCTATGGTCTGGATAAGGTCTACTACTTTTCTAGGTTGATTTCCTTTAACAGGTAAAATCTTCTCAAGCTCTTCAACGATTTCTAGAGCGATGGCATATTTATTACCATACCTATTTGCTAGCACTCTGAAAACATCATCTGCTGTGCTGTAGGTTGACAGGCGAAGATCTTTCACAATCTTTTCTTCTACACTATCAAGAAGCTGAATCTTTTTGACCTCTGGCGAACCGGTTGGCTCTCCCTGCTTCTGAAGGCTTTCCCAGTCTGACTTCCAGCGGTGGAAGTCTCTTTTATAGCCACTAAACGTGGGCAGTTTGGTTGGCTTAATTTTCACTACTGGTATTCTTGGCCCAGTTGGTTCCTGATTCACGTCTGCACCTTGCTTCTCTACAGCAATCCTTCGTGCTCTGGCAAAGTCAGCTTTCCTCATGTCAAGCTCATTGTAAGCCACTCTCAGGTCCTTGCTTCGCTTACGAAAGTCACTTTCCTCTGCACTAGGTATCCATGACTCCCAGGCTGCGAATGCGCTAGATGTTTCTTTGATCAACTTTTCCAGTACAGTATGGTGGACTTCAAATCCTTCACAGTTACTGCTTTCCACAGGTATTCCATACGCATGCCTACTGGCTTTTTCTGCTTCTTCAAAAGCAGCCTCTAGCATTTCTGATCCATATCTGCTCCAGAGGCTTGTTTGAACAATCTGCTTCACATCATTGAACTTTTGCTCACATTCACTGGCATAGTCCTTTAGGCTTGCATCCTGCTCCATACTAAGCTCAGCATCTTCACCTTCTTTATTGCTTACAAGCTCTGCTTCTAACCCAATCCTGTAATCATCATTGGCCTCAATGACTTTCCTTGAATCGGCAGAGAGCTTCATAAATTCTTGTCTGAGTTCTAACTCAGTTAAATCACCTGCTTTTCGGCAGAGATAGTTCGCTTGCTTTGTAAAGGAGATCTTTGCAACTGTTCTGTCTTTCTTTAACTGCTCCAGTGTTTTGCCGAGAGCTTCGACTGCCATCTTGATTTTAACAATTCTTTTCTCTTCAACTCTTGAATTAATGAATCAGATGAATTGATTGGATTCCTGGTGCCTCTTGAATAACCTTGTTGTTCAGCAACTCTTCTCTGCATCCACTCTCTGGACTCACTGAAGCCGTTAATCTTCTAGCCTTGATGCAGTTCCTTGGTTATCAAGCAGCACTGTGGTGGGTTTCAGGTGGCACAACGCCAGTCTTCAGCTGTACTGCAGTGTTGCTTCTCAACTGTGCAGTTGCTTTTCAACTGTGCCGGTGGTTTTCAACTGTCAAGTTCTCAGGGGATTTTCTACTTTACTTCTGCCCAAACTTGAAAAAGGCCTTGGTCATCAACAGGGTTAGATCAGTTGGAATCAACTCACACGTTTTCTTCTTTAATCTTTCTTCTTTGTTTTATTTAGTTAGCTTCTCATGTTCAATTATGATTTGTTATTAGTTAGATCTGGTTACAATTTGCAGTTGTGCAAATAATCAGAAGTTTAACTCAGATTAAATCAGTTTACATCAGGCTATGTCAGATTGCGTCAGGTTGAAAACCTTTACAAGAAAGAGAAAACAAAACACAAAATACAGCAATTACCAAAAACTGCCTACCTTCAAATATACAAACAAATATAAAGTTCTCCTTAACCTTACATTCATTTAACTATGCAACATTACTACAAAGGCACAGTCACTACCGTGGTTTTACTCCCATGCTACTACTATCATGCTATTACATGAGCTAACATGAGAACAAGGCAGTTAGAAATTAGCTATGTTAACTTTAGCACTCTTATCAACAAAATTTGCATTTAACATTAAACAACTGAAATATATTAACATCAAAACCATCATCCTACCAGTAGCATCCCTGGAAATGCCCAGCAAGTAAAGTCTTTCCCCACTTCACCCTTTATCTTCAATAACAATTCACCATGTGCTTCTCAGCTAAACTTCACAGCTTCTTACTACATGTGCTTGAAGATAGCTCTGCACTTCCTGCTTTCTGGCATGAGAACTGTAAAGTCTCCACTTCCCTTTTTCAAAATAAAAGTCTCTTTTTTTTTTTCACTCAAAACAAAAGTCCCTTTCCACTTCAGAAAATGCGATCCAACAGCACAGCATGGTGGAGGTGGTGACAGACGCTCTCTCTCTCCCTCCCATCTCCCACACACACACATTAGGTCATGCATAGTCTATCACAAGATGATGGGAATGCCGGCCCTGTATGGATAGGGATAGGGAGTCATTATCTCTACAGCAAAAGGCCAGCTACATAAAAAAAAAATGTCAGCCATTTATTAGTAATGATTTACACTGTTGATTTGCTATCTATTTCCCTGATAATTTAGGACATACACTATGTGTTCCTCTTTGTGTGTTCATGTCCTTGTGAGATGTGTGTCTTTGTCAGCTAAGAAAAAAAAAAAAAAACATCAACGAAAAAACAACTAAAAGAAAATAAATACTAACATTGTCTCTTGTCTTGTCTCTGTCATCTCACTCCTGATCTGTGCCTTGCCATGGCAAGTGAGATTTTGAACTAAACAGGTCTTGTCTACTTGTGTTTGTGTGTCATCTGAATAATATATATGCCCCCCCATACATGGAATCAGAGTGCCTACTGTATGTAGTAAATGGAAAATATGTACAGCAAAAGGCCAGTCTACCGCTACATGCATTTGGTTTGTTTCTGCCATTTATTAGTAATGATTTACACAGTTTGTTCACTACTTACTATTTACCTGAGCATTCAGTATTGTGCAATATAGCATACAGAAGGTGAGGGACATTTTGGGGAAAGAAGTGGTGCATTTTATCATTCAAACATGCGACTTTTCATGAAAATTTATAATCCAAGATGGCCGCCACCATATGACATCATAATATGCAAATTAGATATAAACATTTAATCTCTACATAAACTTTGGGTCATCCTTAATATTTCTCTAATTTACAGAAAGTCTCTATCTCTTATCACTTTTAAGATATAGCCTTTTGAAATGAAGATGTCAAAATTGATCGGAAAAAAACCTCTGGCGCCTAAAGGGTTAAAACTCTACTACTTGTCTTTAGATGTGAGAGGGTCTGAGACTGTAGTCTTTCAAAAAATCTTTTCCAAATCTTTGCAAATCTTTCCAAAGTCTGTCAGTGTAAGGAGGGCTTGTGGTGAAAGTGCTGTGGAGAAATTGCAGGATTGTTTGGCTCTGCCACCTAACCACACCCAGTTTACCTGCTGGGAAACCCTGTAGCTCCGAGCAGGGGGGCTCAGACCAGGATAAATTGTTTGCTCGCCCTCAGTGAAGGTCTTATCCAGATCAAAACCAAGAATAGATTATGTGATCTAATCCAATTTCAGGATCCTTGTTTCCCTTTTGAACAAGCCATTTTCAAGATTTGATCCAATCCGATAGCGAAATCTGGTAACTGAATCCGATAACCGAAATCCAATCACGTTTTTTTTTGAACAATTGGGCCCAAACAATCAAAGCATATGTAAAACTAAAAGCTATGCTACCTCATGTTCGTTTTGCTCGGACCCGTAAATCACCGCTTTTGCGGTTATATTTATAATTATATATCTGCCATTGGAGTCTATGGCAGCCCATAGAACACCTGGCTAAAAGTTCGATTTTTTTGGCAGAAAGTTTCGACACTCCACTGACCACTCACACTTATTTACGGACCTCTAAACCCAGCATCTACGCCACCAACAGGTCAAAATCTGGCGAAAATTAAAATCGTTGGGTCTAAAGTTATGAAATTTGGTACACTGATTCAGCACTGTCCCATGATCACTCTCACCAATTTACAGAACTCTATGCCCAACACTCTAAGCCACCAATGGGTCAAAACTGGATTGCATTAACGCATGTGAAGATTGAACGGTGCATCCGATTTTCACAAATCAGGCACTGTTGGAATCCCTGGACTGACCTAAGTTCAATGACTTCTATTACGTCACTTTCCGCCATATTGAACTCCGCCATATTGATTTAGTCCAAACTCTACTAAAAGTTTCAGCGTTTACAAATTTCATCCGATTTTCACAGAACTTGGAGATGATCTTCAGACCCGAGCGCACAAACGATACTGGTCAGATTTTTTTAATTTCATTTTTGTTTGCTCGTGACAGCCAATCAAATATGGTGATGAAGCCACCAAACAGGAAGTGGACTAACATCTCCGTGGCACTTTGAGTTCATATAACAAAAACTCGATACCATTAGTCGAGACTGTCCCAATCACTCTCACAGCAAATTTTATGCATATACATTGAACACTCTAAGCCACCACCAGTTCAATGCTGGACATGCGTCATCGCGGTGATCCTTGACTCTTTTGTCTGATTTCACAATTGAGGTAGTCTCTGTGTCCTTGGACCATCCCGAGTTCACCGACTCCTATCCCGTCACTCTCCGCCATATTGGATCTCCGCCATATTGGATTTGGTCCAAATACTACGAAAAGTTTCAGCGGTTACAAATTTCATCCGATTTTCACAGAACTTGGCGGAGATGATCTTCAGACCGAGCCGCACAAACAATACTTGTCAGATTTTTTTAATTTCAAGTTTATTTGCCCGTGACAGCCAATCACACATGGCGACGATGCCGCCTAACAGGAAGTGGGCTAACATCTCGGCTATGCTTTAATGTATGAAGTCCAATCTTGGTACAGGGACTTGGTATCTGATTGTGAGGACGCACTACGAAATTGGCATCATGTGGCCTCTATAGGGGACGCTATAATGCAGGAAGTGAGCTCCTATCTTAGCAACGCTTTGATATATGAAGTCCAAATTTGGTACAGGGACTTGGTACCTCATTGTGAGGACACAGTAGGAAATTGGCATAATTTGGCCTCTATAGGGGGCGCTGTAATACAAGAAGTGGGCTCATATCTCACCAACTCTTCGTTGTATGAAGTCCAAACTTGATACATGGACATATTAGCTGATTGTGAAGACATGCAAGGAAAGTGGTCTCATTTGACCTCTAGGGGTGCTGTAATAAAGAAAGTGAGCTCACATCTCAGCAACGCTTAAAAGTAAAATTTACAAAGTAAATGAGCTTATTTCTCAGCCATTCTTTATCCAATTGCAATCAAACTTGATGTGAGTGCTTGCTCATGGCATGGCAATGCCATTCCTGCTATAGCGTTCTGCTTGGCCCCTACATTGCTGCTTGCAGGTATATTTATAAATCCTCTGCCATTGAAGTCTATGGCAGCCCATAGAACCGTCTGGTGAAAAGTTGTGAAATTTGGCACACTAATTAGGCAGTGCCCCATGATTAATTTCACCAAGTTTCAGGTCGGCACCTCGAGCGCTCTAGCGCCACCACCAGGCCAAAGTTGGACGTGCGTTCATGCACGTAACTTCTGACCCGTTGGCCCGATTTTGAAAAATGAGGTACCATTGGAATCCTTCGAGTTCAACGAGTTCAACGCACCCTATGACGTCATTTTCCGCCATGATGGATTTTCCGCCATATTGGATTTTAGTGAAAGTGAAACTAATTTTTCACAGGTCACAAATTTTGTCCGATCAGCACCAAACTTGACATACATGATCTTCAGACCAAGCCTAACAAAATTTGTGGTGTTTTGTCTTCGGAACTTAAACCGTTCACCCGTAATATCCAATCGAAACTTACGGCAAAGCCGCCAAACAGGAAGTGAGCTCATATCTCAGCAACCCATTGATCTATCATAATCAAACTTTGTACATGGACTCGGGACCCAAACAGGGGGACGCTCAAGAAATCTGGTGACCTTTGACCTCTAGGGGGCGCTGTAATTAAGAAACATGCCTTTTGGCCTGTAGCTGCTGTTGTGCTTAGAATTAAAACGCACTAGTGGTGTCTGGTAATACTGTTGAAGGTCCTTAGGCCGACCCAAGCCAACTTGTGATGTCATCATTATTGAATCGGCTGCCATATTGGATTTAATCAAAAACACGTACAAGTTTTCGCAGGTCACAAATTTCAGCGGATCCTCACCAAAATTGGCAGATACCATCTTCAGACCATGCCTTATCAGTGCATTGCTTTCTGGAACAATTGACAGAAGCATTCGGCTGTAACAGCCAATCGAAATTTGCGGCGAAGCCGCCAAACAGGAAGTGAGCTCATATCTCAGCAACACTTGCATGTATCAAAGCCAAACTGGGTGCATGGACTCAGGACCCAATCAGGGGGACACTCAATAAATCTGGTGACCTTTGACCTCTAGGGGGCGCTGTAATTGAGAAACATGTCTTTTGGCCTGTAGCTGCTGTTGTGTTTGGAATTAAAATGTACTAGTGGTGTCTGGTAATACTGTTGGAGGTCCTTAGGCCGACCCAGGCCAACTTGTGATGTCATCGTAATTGATTCGGCCGCCATGCTAGATTTAATCAAAAACATCAAAAAGTTTTCACAGGTCGCAAATTTCATCTGATCTTCACCAACATTGGCACAGACCATCTTCAGACCATAACCTATCAATAGGCCCTTTCACACTGGCGAAATCGCCGCGATTTTATGTACCAGAATCGCGGAACGACTGTCCCTTTCACATAGACCGAGGCGGAACGGCGGGACAAAGTGTCTTGCCAAATTTACTACCAAGCCCCTAGACATTTTGCCGAAGTTTTTTAGTTCGGCACCAGTGTGAATGGGTCAAGGCGAAAGGGGAATCTGGGCGGGCATTTCGATGCTATGTCCAGCCCACCACAGGAGATTGCAAAAAAATCTAACTGATCAAAAGCAGCAATAGCAGAGACAGAACATTATGTCAATCTATAAATTTACAAAGTCTCCAGTCATTCAATGCCTGCTAGAGTTGACTGTAGCTTGGAATGCAATCAGTTGCCATAATAGGCTATCCTAAAATCCAGCGAAAAAACAAAGCATGAACTCACGAGCGTCTGTCTGCCCTAGATCCTCTGATTGTAATGCTTACAGATATTTAGGCGATATTTGTAACATTTCTTTTGTATTTGGCCTGTTATAAAATCGTGTAGAGCTATTGAACAATTCAAACACATTAGGAACCGCAAAGTTGGAGAAATGCATAAAGACATTGCTGCAAATTTAAAACCGGATTACTCTGGAATGGCTAACTGTACAGGGGCACACCTTTGTGTTCGGTACGGTCTGCTGTTTATTCTGATATATGGTTAGTCATGTGTTGAGGTAAAGTTCGCTAAGTAGGTCTATTCCAAGATGAATGGGTAGGGAGACGGGCGCAAAAAATATGATTACATTAAAGTTACCTTTCTCGCGAACCGTTTAACTAACCACTAACATCGTTTAAAAGCTGAGAAAAAGCTCTTTCGTGTGATACATGTGATGTCTGTGATAATAGGCTACTTCGCAAGTAGTTCAGCAAATTTGGGTGGGACAGAATACCTATACAGAGCAGCTCTGGCCATATCGGTTCTGGCTCACATGATGTAGCCTATGCTTTAAATGCATTATCGCTTCACTACCCAACACGCGAACAAGAAAGAAAAGAAAAAAGAAACCAATGTGCTTATGTCGCAATTTTCGATAGGCCCAGGCCTAGAGAAAAGACAGCTATGGTAACTTAACAATTAGGATTTGCTTTGCCTACACTGCTGTTTGGTTGTCCCAAACTTTGAGACGATCCATACTCGCATTAACTGAATCTTATCAACCCGAACTGCGATGTTCCAAACAGAGTGACAGAACATCATGACGAGCACTAGGCCTACGCTTACATTTTTTATGACTGAATGGAACGTTGCGTTTTTAAGCGCCAGAAATGCTCATCACGTTGTGTGACAAAGTTTACACCAATCATCATCTTCTGATGTATCCTTATGTTGAGATGTCCATTCTCTTTGCCCTAGGCTATCATTTGTCTTGTGAAGCATGTTTCAATTAAGACAATACACAAGCTATTTTTTTTATTGTTGTAATATCGAATGATTTCATGAATAAATTGTACACACAGTGCGTACAGGTTTACGGCTGGCGGCGCCACTGACCAAGGCCACAGCAGCCTGTGAACCTCTGATTTCCAAAGGGAAATCACAGCTTAACGCTAAGGGCAACTCTTCTTCTTCAATTTCCCTTCCAAATTACTTTTTATTGTCTGAAGATTGTTGTTTGTTTTATCAATCTTTTATTTTTTGATGTGAAACTGATGACAACATGTTCCATCCAGTTAATTCTAATGCGTCGTGCAAAGGGCAGGGCAGGGCAGGGCAGGGCAGGGCAGGATGGGGTGGGACGGCTGGGGGTGATTAGGTGGGGCTGGCTGGCATGGAGGCGGTGGCAATACTCAGCCCTGTTTCAGCCCTGTTGATCCCAGGTGTCTGCTGAGTTCTTTTTTGTCACCGTGGCTACTCCGGCCTATTCTGCTTGGCCCCCTCATTGCTGCTTGCAGCTATATTTATTATTATTATTATTATTATTATTATTATTTTATGTAAAGCACTTTGGTGCAATGCTATTGCTTTGAAATGTGCTATTTAAATACATTTGACTTGACTTGACTTGACTTGACAATTATACGTAATGTGTGTGTGCGTGTTTATCAATTATCCCATATTTTTCTAGGTTTCTTACGTATTTTAACTTTTTCCCCGCTATCTTCCCATTCTAATATTTCCACATAAAATATCATGCATTTTAATATTCTCATAACATTAGCCCTACCATCGAACCCGTCAGTCCCTGTACTGTTGTCCTGTTGCTACCCCCTTGCCCTTCCACCAAAATGAAGCAATAAGCTCTGAGAGGCTGTAGGTTAACAGCTAAGGGGCGTTGTTAGGCACGACGCACTAGCGGAGTGACTCGAGTGGCTTATTGCTTTTCTAAAACAGTTGCTATAAATACCTTGCAAAGTTTCATAAAGTAAAGGCAAAGCAATGAGAAATGTAACGATTTATTCCAAGATAATCATTCTTCCGCCAAGAAATATATTTCCTCTATCTGAATGGTTGCCAAGCAACGTCGAGACGCAGCTACTTTAACTTTTGTAGCCTATCAAGTTATGGTAGCGCAGTAATATAGAACAAAATGCGGTCATGGTGTATGTTTGTGCTGGATTTTACAACAGCATCGAACGTGATTCAGCCAATCACAATTAAGGACCGTAACTATCAGTTTTTTTAGAACAGATGTTTTCATCTGATAGCAGGATTTGATGACAATCTGTAAGCAAAGACACATTAGGCCTAGTTTCACACCTCATTTAGTGCAGCAGTTTTGTAGTCTGAATTCTTGCTGTCAGTAAAGGGAAAGCAACAGAAAGACAAATGTTGAAATGTTCCTGCATTTTGGATGAGAAACCCAAGAGATCTCCCTTATTTTCAATGCTCAATGTTGACAACTATGGTGTGTGTGTGTACGTGTGTGTGTGTGTGTGTTAGCCATCAGCACACTCTGCTCACTGTTTTGATGGGGATGTTCTCTCCTTTTCTCCTCTCTTCTTGTTTGCAGATATCAGTTATCTCACCCTAGACCCAAACACAGCACACAAAAGAGTCTCCCTTTCTGAGTGCAAGAGAAAAGCAGCATTTGTGGAAGTGGAGCAACCGTATCACGAACACCCAGAGAGATTTCGCTTTGCGTCTCAGGTATTGTGTGGAGAGAGTGTGTCTGAACAATGCTACTGGGAGGTTGATTGGAGTGGGTTTGGGGCTCATATAGCTGTGGCCTATAAAAGCATCCAGAGGAAAAGCTTGCGTACAGCCAAAAACATGGGAAAGGATGGCAAGTCCTGGACTCTGGCCTGTCGTCCTGACAGTTACTCTACCTGGCACAATAATAAAAGCACTAAAATAACCATCCCCCGCAGACCCTCGAGAAGAATAGGGGTCTACCTGAACTGGCAGGCTGGCATTCTGTCCTTCTACAGTGTCTCGCCTGACTCATTCACCCTCCTCCACACATTCTACACCACATTCACTGAGCCCCTCTATCCAGGGTTTAAGCTGATGTCTAAAGGCTCCTCAGTGTCCCTCGTATAAGACACACAATCACCAATGAAAAGGACTGCAGCACAACCAGTATCTTGTGCATGGCTCTAAAGTGATGATTGTGTCTTAATTGTAAAACATATCTACATTAGACTGGTATTGACTTAGAAAGTTGAACTAGTTCCTCAGAGGGGAACAGAGGGTGGTGAAAACTACCCAATGCATCATCGGTTCCTCATTCCCCTCCATTGAGGCCATCCAGGGCAAGCAATGCTTGTGTAAGGAGCACAGCATCTTCAAAGACTGTTCTCACCCCAACCACAGACTGTTCACCCCACTCCCCTCTGGGAGGCGTTACAGGTCTCTCCGCACCCAAACCAGCAGATTCAGAGGAAGCTTCTTCCCTGCAGCATTCACCCTACTGAACTCTAGCTGTGCATCCCAGTGGCAACCTTATGCATTCAAATGTTTGTTTTTTCCCAAAAACATACGCACAATTGTTCATTCTACCAGCGGGCACAATTTAAAATTCATCATTCTGCCAACGTAAGATTGTTTGTTGAGTTAACAGTGATGTGATTGACCCAACTCCAAAAATACTGGTGTCTTTACTAACAGTTTTTAGCTCAACTTAGTACAAAATGTTGACTTTTCTAACCTTACTTAACCTGTTAATTAACCTTACTTTAAAAAAACATGCAAACCGATTGCCCTTGAAGTTTGATTAAGAACATTTTAACCTTACTTGGTCATTACAAGTAAAGTATATTATGTGTTTATTAATCACTACATGTGTATTGAAGGGGTGCTAACCAGAGGCTGACACATCCCCGGGTTCAGAAAGTAAAAGTCCTGCGAAGTATTTGATCCAATAATAATAAAAAAAGCTTACAAAAACTCAGAATTCACTGGCAACCTTATGCATTAAATAGGAATTCTCAGTAGTGTAAGTGTACTACACTAAGCAAGCATTTGTTTGCACAACTTGCAATTCCTATTGCAGATTAGTCTGTAATTTCAAGGCAATCGGTTTGCATGTTTTTTTTAAACTAAGGTGAACTAACTAACCTCACAGTTGTTGGATTCTCTGGTTGTTGCGTTGTGTTTTAGTTCTAATGTCTGTATTGATGATGGTCAATAAAGCTTGACGGCTGGATCAGGATCGGCGATTGGATGATGATTTATTGTAGATGGTACAACAATGAATAACAGAGCACAGGCTAAGTCTCGAACAGTAAAACTGTGCACAGTCTAACAGTTGAGGTTGTTATTAGAAGCGGGCTCCCTGAGCTTTCTGACAGAAGATGCTCCTCGAGTCGCTTCCACGATCCGTCCCAGAGTCAGAACATACAAAGCCTGTTAAACTAAAACATACAAACGTCAATCATGCCAACGTGGCAGGCGCCAACTAGTGTACAAAACCGGCTCTGGCCAGATGGAAATACTAGCCTAAACAGAACAGCATGCTATCTCCCTCGGCCCATGTTATCACTGATATTCCTCGGATGTTCCTAAACACAGGGCCATATGACCTTCTTGATGGTAAACAGACGCAGGCCTAAGACAAAGTTATGTACAATGGTATGGCCCTCTCCCCAGAAGTAACATATGAACACATCAGAATGCAGTGAGAATACCCCAGAATTATACACAGTGTAGCAAAACTTCAGCAATTCAAGTATAGTTCACTTGATTTCAATTATCATGTTTACCTTTCCACCTCAATATTACATTACACTCATTTTAGGAAGTAATCTCAAAAGGCAAAATCAACATAATCAACAAAAGACAAAAACTGAGTAATACTAACTAAACATTTTAAGTAAGAATAGCTATTCGATTTTATAGTGTACAATATACACGTTATTGGTGAAAGTTTGTCATAATTCAAGTAAATTCGATTTAATATTTCACTTGAAATTATGTTGCACTGATGCCTGACTCCTGGAGTTCTCGTTCGTGTTTCCGTCTCATCCTCTCCATCTCTTTGTCTTTCTCATACAACATGTCTTTCATTCTCTCAATCTCCATCTCCTGCTTTCGTTGTCTATCTTTACTTCTCTCTCCATCAGTCTCACTTCTCTCTCTACTCTGTTTCAGATCATTAATTATCTTCTCTTTCACTCTGAGATCCTGACGTAACTTTTCAATATCTTTGCTCTTCTGTCTGATGAACATTGCCTCCATCTTCTCTTGCTTAATTCTGATGACTCTCTGTTGTTCAGGCAAGATGATCTTCATGAGGTTTCTCTCTGCTTCAGCTCTGGCGTCTCTCTCATACCTCTCTCTTATCTCCTCTCAAACTCTTCTTTTACTCTCTCTTTCTCCATCTCTGCCACTCTCATTTTCTCCTTCTCCTCCTTCGGCTGCCTCTCCAACTCTCTCCTCTTCTTCTCATTCTTTTCATTCTGCTATTCTCCCCTCTAACATAATGATCTTCACATCTTTTTCTTGAATTTCTCCCTTCGTTTTGTTAAGAACGCTTCTAACCACTGAGTTGGAAGCCTGGGCTTTTAGCTCAGTGGTTAGAGCGCTCGACTCCCATGCCAGTGGCGGGTTCGAGGGCCGTGAGCGGCGGACGAACCGACCTCTGTTATACTCGGTATTTGAAAAATCCTGGCTACGGCCCGAGTTCCACCACCTGGGCTGGAAGCAGCTCAAGAATCTGAATCAGAATCAGAATTATTTGTAACAGCCTTACTGAACAAGGGATTTTCTGTGCATGGATGTTGACCAGTTCTTGGCCCCTCAGTGTAAAATATGGCCCCTTTCTGGCCCGTCTTAGAAAAATCCTGGAACCGACACTGGTCATTGGACAAGTCCAACGTAAATTAAAAGCTCTGTGTTTTCAAGTGCATATGCAACATAAAAAGGACATACAACAAGGCTTGAAGCCGACATACCACATTCACGCAGTAACCTGAGCGGAGGCTAAAGTGCTTAATACATTCATTTTGCACAACAAAATGAATAGGTTTTAAAACAATAGACAAGTGGTCAGAATGGAATGCTAATAAATATTTCTCTGGCAGTGGGGAGAGGATTTAGGCTGGGTAAACCCTGCCTGATCTGCCGGCGATTTGGATTTCGCCCTGCAGCTCAGGCTGGAAACCTGCACATCTATCTCTCCTGCTTCCTGTCCACGTTTGCTGGGTCCAATCCCAAACTAGCGTATCCACCAGGTGCACTCGGATCGTTGGTCTGATTGGTTGAAGGACTATCCAAGCGTACAGAGTCACTTGAACTATGCCCATTGATCACGCCTCTTGTGCAGTAGAACTGCAGAGCAGACTCCCCAGACTAATGTGCAATCTCAAAAGATAGCCAGAGAGCTTAGATAGCCAGACTAGAAAGAATTAGTTCTTGTTTGATTCTACATGGTAAGGCCCTGGGGATTCTGCATGGTTATGGATATGGTAATGGTTAGTCGGTAGTGGGGTTGGTTTCGCGTGAGAGAAGATAACAGTAGAAAAAGGACAAGACGAAGCAGAACGAACAACGAGGAGGAAATAAATAAAGAAAATTGTTTTAAACAATTAGTAGTAAGCCTAGTTCCAGTTGGTATAGCGGCTATCCAGATAGCAAAATTATTATGGCTCACATTTGGCCCAAGACTGGCTTGCCATTTTGGTAAAGCTCTGGGTGGATAAAAACATAAATGTAAGATGGATCAGGTGATCCTGGATAGCAAAAAACATGGGATTTCCAAATCCGGATCATTTTGATCCAGATTATTTATTTTTTTTAAACTGGGCCCAGGAGGATCAGAGTTCAGCTGGACTGGGGCAGAGGAGAGCTATCATTCTCTGACCCTGTTCATAACACACATATACTCACTCTCACACACACCTTCACTTAGAGAGTGTTTCTGTACTTTAATATTTCTCTGAAACACTATAATTTGAGGATCTTACCAGCTTCTGTAGCAGTGCCAATCATCAGCCTTTCTCTGGACCTGCAATCACTGAAAACAAAATAAAGTATAACAATACATTGGTATGGGTATTGATAGGAGTCATGCTGAAATAAGATAATCATCAGAACATAATCTTGGTGTATATTGTATCATATCTTATGGTCTTCAGACAGCTCCCATTACCATAGATGATCAATCATATTTCAATTTTGAGTTCATTATGTGTAGGTTGGGGTGTGTGTGTGTGTGTGGGAGGGTGGGGGAGGGTTATCTGTTTCAATGTTTGTCACAATTCCTAAATTGTGTGCATTAAAAGTCTGAATGATTGGAAGTGAGACGTGCAGAGACAAATTTCCCTCACGGGATCAAAAGAGTATAAATACTTATACTTACATTTAGCACTGCTTTCATTGATCAAATCAGATGATTTCAGAATAGAAAAGACACATGCCAAAGGTGCTACATTAATATATAGCATGTCTTTTACATTATTTTGTATATATCGTAACGCCTCCAATTACCACGCCTTTCGTTCGAAAATTCTAAAACAACAATGTTTTTTAATACTTCAAAATAACATTTAATAAATTAACCTTACATTTTTTCAGTAGCCATAGGTGTGTAGATTTGCACAAAATCTGGTTTGGTTCTTACCGGGGCTTTTACTGCCTGAAATATCCGATTTTGTTTACCGTGCTCGGAGGTTAGTGCTGGCCTGGTGGGTCGTCTATTTCCACCCTTTAACAAGGCACATGAACGGTTAGACCGAGAATTCTCGTCGCAAATCAAAATTCCACTGGAGCTCCAAGCGGATTTGTACACGCAGCCTTACAACACTGTTTTACAGCTCTTCGAGTCACAGTATTTTTGGTACATAGCTAATTTAGATACACCTATGGTGTGGGTGCTTGCGTTTCTTTAGGAATCTGCCGTCTTGGTTTGTATAGAAATGAATATTAAGTGACACATACATGTAAGAGAGCGAAAATAGGCAGCTTATAGCCCTGTTGAGACGTGTGGCTTGGTACGCAGCATTTTCTTATTCAAACACAAACAATCTCCAAACTTGAAAGTGAAGGAAGCTTGAGTTTGAGACGGCCTCTACAACAAAGATCATTTTTGAGAAGAGAAAATGGCATCCAAATCATTTTCAGAGGAGGATTTCTGCTGTCCTGTGTGCTGTGACATTTTCAAAGACCCTGCCGTCCTCACTTGTAGTCACAGTGTGTGTAAAATTTGTCTTCAGAAGTTCTGGGAGAGCAAAGGATCCAGGGAATGTCCCATCTGCAGGATGAAGTCATCAAAGGACCCCCACCCTAACTTGGCTCTAAGGAACCTGTGTGAGATCTACCTACAGGAGAGAGGTAAGAGAACTTCAGCAGGATCTGAGGTGCTCTGCAGTCTGCACAGTGAGAAAATCAAGCTCTTCTGTCTGGAGGATAAACAGCCTGTTTGTGTGGTGTGCAGAGACTCAAAAACACACAAACACCACAACTTCAGTCCCATCAGTGAGGCTGTACAAGATGTTAAGGTAAGACTATTCACATGTGGCGATGAGTTTCAGTGTTCTCATATGATAGGTGTCATGATTAATTAATATTCAAGTAATAATTTAGATAATGGTCTAAATGTGAATATGTGTTTTCCATATCTCATTCTCCTTATTCACCCGGTGGCCAGAACGAGGCTACAGGGTACACTTGCCATTACACCTCAGTCCAGCAGATGGTGGTAATGCACTCCGTTTGAAAAAAAAAGCTCACTGAAAAGGAGGAAGGGTTCGCTGGCCTGTTCTTCTTCTTCAGTGAGTTTTTTTTGGCAGTTTGCAAACGGAGTGCATTACCACCACCATCTGCTGGACAATGGTAAGTGTACCCTGTAGCCTTGTTCTGGCCGCCGGGTGAATAAGGAGAATTATGGACAATTGCATAGCTTATGCTGTCATGTACATAATGACATATTGGTCCTAGCTACACACAAGCTACACACGTGAACAAATGTTTTCTTCCAGGAGGACATCAACCTCAAACTGGAGGCTTTAAGAACAAAACTAAATGCCTTTGAAAAAGCTAAACTCATATGTGACCAAACAGCAGCCCACGTTGAGGTGAGAAATAGATGGATAGGAATGAATGAAGATTACATGTGTTAGCTGTTTTCAGATCTACAGAGATCAGGAGAAGTTACAAACACACAAGAGAGAGAATAAAAAAGAGATAGAAAAAAAGAGAGATTACTAATAGCTTTTATCTGAGATAATGTGACGACACTGTGGCCTGAAAAACTTCAAATACAAGTTACATTTTTATTACCATTTCCAATGATGTCAACAACATTTATGGCATGGTGGGTTGATAGCATAAGTTTTGTTTCCTTAGCAACCTTGATCATGAGTAGGCTAAACAAAACTAACTGACTAAGTAGGCTATGTTGGTTACTGAAATCAACATTAATAATAAGCCATTGTTAATTCAAATAGCGTCGAAATACAGTGTTTTTGTCATTGTCATCATGCTTTCAACTGTTACTGTAAGTATTTCTTCCCCAATTTGATTCAATCACTATTACTTGGTTGGTGCACATTTCATGCCCAATGTCAGTGCAAAGTCCTTGGATACTGTTACAGGCTACACCAGACAAGCAACTGAACTGTACCTTTAATGATAAACCTTTCTGATGGTTTATTATCTGTTAATTCAGACTCAGGCCCAGCACACAGAGAAGCAGATCAAGGAGGAGTTTGCGAAGCTTCACCAGTTTCTACTAGATGAAGAGGCAGCCAGGATAGCTGCACTGAGGGAGGAAGAGGAGCAGAAGGGTCAGATGATGAAGGAGAAGATTGAGAAGATGAGCAGAGAGATTTCATCTCTTTCAGACACAATCAGAGCTATAGAGGTAGAGATGGGAGCTGATGATGTCACATTCCTGCAGGTAAGATACAGTCTTGTGACTGCATTACTTCATGGAGGAAACTGCCTCCTGGGATATTATCTTTTTGTTCCTTCGGATGCTTTTCTTTTTTGGCATATTATAATTTCTACATTTTCTTTTCCTCTGGTGCCCGGGCTGCCTTTAATTGTAAAAACTGAGCAAAACCACATTTATTCGTCCCCTTTTTGATATTTCTTTTTTTCTTTTTCTATTTTTGTTTGTCCCATTTTGAAAATTAAGTTGTGGCTTTGTCATAGGCTGGATGGCCTCTATTGCACCTTTTCCAGAGAATGTAACCGTAATACTTTGTATTGCTTTGTAAAAACTGTGTATTTATTTTCATAGAACTACAAGAGCACAGTGGAAAGGTGAGTGATCTGCCTCCTGTCTCTCTCTCTTCTCTGTGGTTCTGAACCCAAACCTACAGCAGCACTGACTCCTGGATGTTATTCCAGAGCCCAATTCACACTGCAGTGTCCAGAGAGGGTTTCAGTAGCTCTGATCAATGTGGCCAAGCATCTGGACAACCTGAAGTTCAGAGTCTGGGAGAAGATGCAGGAGACTGTCCAATACAGTATGTTCAAATACACACACACACACACAATCACACACACACACACACAATCACACACACACACACACACACACATACACACACACACACACACACACACACATACACACACAAACACACAATCACACACACACACACACACACACACACACACACACACACACACACACACACACACACTTTAACCATGCATTTATGTCCACTAGTGCAGTGCCCGTTCAAACATGCCATTCCTGAAGAAAACCCAGTAGCTCAATTACATGCCCACAGGTATGCCTGCTTTAGAAATAGGATGATAGGGAAACATCATTCCAGCTAAGCATTCATTACATTACATTACATTACATTTGGCTGACGCTTTTTTAACCAAAGCGACTAACAACATGGTAAACAGTAAGTTTTAGAACAATTCTCACAATTTTAGGACAGTTTAAAAACATTAGAGTACAGTAAGAATAAGTCGTCGGTGAGTGCTGTTTTAACAGTTACTTGTCAGTTTAAAACGGCTGGTGAGTGCTAGGATCAGTAAGACTTCTTGTAAGTGTTGCTATGAGAGTAGATGTTTTTCTAAAGAGCTGGGTCTTCAGGAGCTTTTTGAAAGTGGAAAAGGATGTCCCTGCCCTTGTAAGAACTGGCAGTGTGTTCCACCAACGAGGAACAACAGATGAGAAAAGTTTGGATTGGCTTGGCATGAGGGCATTCAAGTAGGTGGGAGCAGAGCCGAGACTACTTTGTAGGCAAGCCGTTAGAGACTTGAATTTGATGCGGCCGCCATAGGTAGCCAGTGTAGCTGGATGAGCAGCGGGTAACATGTGCCCTTTTGGGTTGGTTGTAGACCAGGCGCCCGCCCTGGGCGTTCTGGATCATCTGAAGTGGTTTCACTGGGCGCAGGCTGGGAGACCTGTCAGGAGGGCATTGCAGTAGTCGAAGTCGTGAGATGACTATTGCCTGAACCAGAAGTTGGGTAGCATCTTGAGTCAAGTAAGTCCTGATTTTCCATTATGTTGTAGAGTGCAAAACGGCATGACCGGGCGACTGAGGCAACATGATCTGAGAAGTTTAGTTGGTTGTCAAGAACAACTCCTAGATTTCTTGCAGTCCTGGTCGGTGAAACAGACAGGGAGTCAAATTTGATGTTGATGTCGTGGGTGTATGGTAGGTTTAGCTGGGATGACCAGCAGTTCAGTCTTTGAGAGGTTCAGCTGGAGGTGGTGTGCCTTCATCCATGTAGCTATGTCTGAAAGGCAATCCGAGATCCGTGCTGAAACCAGGGGTCGCCAGGTGGAAAGGACAGATAGAGCTGTGTGTCGTCTGCATAGCAGTGGTATGAGAAGCCGCATGCGAACGGATAATCTGTCCCAAGGAGGTGGTGTAGATAGCAAGAGGAGGGGGGCCCAGCACTGAGCCCTGGGGGGGACCCCTGTGGTGAGATGGTGAGGTTCGGATAGCTGACCAAGCCATGATACGTTAAACGAAGCGTCCTGTGAGGTAGGATTCAAACCAGGAGAGAGCAGAACCCGAGATTCCCATGTCAGCGAGTATAGAGAGAAGGATACGGTGATTAACCGTGTCAAAGGCAACCGATAAGTCAAGCAGAATGAGTACTGATGACGGCGGTCGCCCTGGCTTTTTTAAGGCTTCTGTTACAGACAGCAGAGCCGTTTCGGGTAGAATGGCCGCTTTTGAACCCAGACTGATTTGGATCCAGAAGGTTGTTCTGTGAAAGGAAGTCAGAGACCTGTTTGGAGACTGCTCGTTCAATGCCTTTGGATAGGAAAGGCAGTAGTGAGACAGGGCGGTAGTTCTGCATTACCACCACCATCTGCTGGACAATGGTAAGTGTACCCTGTAGCCTTGTTCTGGCCGCCGGGTGAATAAGGAGAATTATGGACAATTGCATAGCTTATGCTGTCATGTACATAATGACATATTGGTCCTAGCTACACACAAGCTACACACGTGAACAAATGTTTTCTTCCAGGAGGACATCAACCTCAAACTGGAGGCTTTAAGAACAAAACTAAATGCCTTTGAAAAAGCTAAACTCATATGTGACCAAACAGCAGCCCACGTTGAGGTGAGAAATAGATGGATAGGAATGAATGAAGATTACATGTGTTAGCTGTTTCAGATCTACAGAGATCAGGGAGTAGTTACAAACACACAAGAGAGAGAATAAAAGAGATAGAAAAAAGAGAGATTACTAATAGCTTTTATCTGAGATAATGTGACGACACTGTGGCCTGAAAAACTTCAAATACAAGTTACATTTTTATTACCATTTCCAATGATGTCAACAACATTTATGGCATGGTGGGTTGATAGCATAAGTTTTGTTTCCTTAGCAACCTTGATCATGAGTAGGCTAAACAAAACTAACTGACTAAGTAGGCTATGTTGGTTACTGAAATCAACATTAATAATAAGCCATTGTTAATTCAAATAGCGTCGAAATACAGTGTTTTGTCATTTGTCATCATGCTTTCAACTGTTACTGTAAGTATTTCTTCCCCAATTTGATTCAATCACTATTACTTGGTTGGTGCACATTTCATGCCCAATGTCAGTGCAAAGTCCTTGGATACTGTTACAGGCTACACCAGACAAGCAACTGAACTGTACCTTTAATGATAAACCTTTCTGATGGTTTATTATCTGTTAATTCAGACTCAGGCCCAGCACACAGAGAAGCAGATCAAGGAGGAGTTTGCGAAGCTTCACCAGTTTCTACTAGATGAAGAGGCAGCCAGGATAGCTGCACTGAGGGAGGAAGAGGAGCAGAAGGGTCAGATGATGAAGGAGAAGATTGAGAAGATGAGCAGAGATTTCATCTCTTTCAGACACAATCAGAGCTATAGAGGTAGAGATGGGAGCTGATGATGTCACATTCCTGCAGGTAAGATACAGTCTTGTGACTGCATTACTTCATGGAGGAAACTGCCTCCTGGGATATTATCTTTTTGTTCCTTCGGATGCTTTTCTTTTTTGGCATATTATAATTTCTACATTTTCTTTTCCTCTGGTGCCCGGGCTGCCTTTAATTGTAAAAACTGAGCAAAACCACATTTATTGCGTCCCCTTTTTGATATTTCTTTTTTCTTTTCTATTTTTGTTTGTCCCATTTTGAAAATTAAGTTGTGGCTTTGTCATAGGCTGGATGGCCTCTATTGCACCTTTTCCAGAGAATGTAACCGTAATACTTTGTATTGCTTTGTAAAAACTGTGTATTTATTTTCATAGAACTACAAGAGCACAGTGGAAAGGTGAGTGATCTGCCTCCTGTCTCTCTCTCTTCTCTGTGGTTCTGAACCCAAACCTACAGCAGCACTGACTCCTGGATGTTATTCCAGAGCCCAATTCACACTGCAGTGTCCAGAGAGGGTTTCAGTAGCTCTGATCAATGTGGCCAAGCATCTGGACAACCTGAAGTTCAGAGTCTGGGAGAAGATGCAGGAGACTGTCCAATACAGTATGTTCAAATACACACACACACACACACAATCACACACACACACACACAATCACACACACACACACACACACACATACACACACACACACACACACACACACACATACACACACAAACACACAATCACACACACACACACACACACACACACACACACACACACACACACACACACTTTAACCATGCATTTATGTCCACTAGTGCAGTGCCCGTTCAAACATGCCATTCCTGAAGAAAACCCGTAGCTCAATTACATGCCCACAGGTATGCCTGCTTTAGAAATAGGATGATAGGGAAACATCATTCCAGCTAAGCATTCATTACATTACATTACATTACATTTGGCTGACGCTTTTTAACCAAAGCGACTAACAACATGGTAAACAGTAAGTTTTAGAACAATTCTCACAATTTTAGGACAGTTTAAAAAACATTAGAGTACAGTAAGAATAAGTGCGTCGGTGAGTGCTGTTTTTAACAGTTACTTGTCAGTTTAAAACGGCTGGTGAGTGCTAGGATCAGTAAGACTTCTTGTAAGTGTTGCTATGAGAGTAGATGTTTTCTAAAGAGCTGGGTCTTCAGGAGCTTTTTGAAAGTGGAAAAGGATGTCCCTGCCCTTGTAAGAACTGGCAGTGTGTTCCACCAACGAGGAACAACAGATGAGAAAAGTTTGGATTGGCTTGAGCGCATGAGGGCATTCAAGTAGGTGGGAGCAGAGCCGGAGACTACTTTGTAGGCAAGCGTTAGAGACTTGAATTTGATGCGGGGCGCCATAGGTAGCCAGTGTAGCTGGATGAGCAGCGGGGTAACATGTGCCCTTTGGGTTGGTTGTAGACCAGTGGCGCCCGCCCTTGGCGTTCTGGATCATCTGAAGTGGTTTCACTGCAGGCTGGGAGACCTGTCAGGAGGGCATTGCAGTAGTCGAAGTGGTGAGATGACTATTGCCTGAACCAGAAGTTGGGTAGCATCTTGAGTCAAGTAAGTCCTGATTTTCCATTATGTTGTAGAGTGCAAAGCTGGCATGACCGGCGACTGAGGCAACATGATCTGAGAAGTTTAGTTGGTTGTCAAGAACAACTCCTAGATTTCTTGCAGTCCTGGTCGGTGAAACAGACAGGGAGTCAAATTTGATGTTGATGTCGTGGTGTATGGTAGGTTTAGCTGGGATGACCAGCAGTTCAGTCTTTGAGAGGTTCAGCTGGAGGTGGTGTGCCTTCATCCATGTAGCTATGTCTGAAAGGCAATCCGAGATCCGTGCTGAAACCAGGGGTCGTCAGGTGGAAAAGGACAGATAGAGCTGTGTGTCGTCTGCATAGCAGTGGTATGAGAAGCCGTGCGAACGGATAATCTGTCCCAAGGAGGTGGTGTAGATAGCAAAGAGGAGGGCCCAGCACTGAGCCCTGGGGACCCTGTGGTGAGATGGTGAGGTTGGGATAGCTGACCAAGCCATGATCACGTTAAGCGGCGTCCTGAGGTAGGATTCAAACCAGGAGAGAGCAGAACCGGAGATTCCCATGTCAGCGAGTATAGAGAGAAGGATACGGTGATTAACGTGTCAAAGGCAACCCGATAAGTCAAGCAGAATGAGTACTGATGACCGAGCGGTCGCCCTGGCTTCTTTAAGGCTTCTGTTACAGACAGCAGAGCCGTTTCTCGTAGAATGGCCGCTTTTGAACCCAGACTGATTTGGATCCAGAAGGTTGTTCTGTGAAAGGAAGTCAGAGACCTGTTTGGAGACTGCTCGTTCAATGCCTTTGGATAGGAAAGGCAGTAGTGAGACAGGGCGGTAGTTCTCGACTTGAGCAGGGTTGAGAGAAGCTTTCTTAAATGCTTGGTGTTACCGGGCCATTTTGAAGCGCTGTTGGAAATGTGCGGGAGGTTAGCGAGGCATTTATCACATGTGTGATAGCTGGAGCGATGGTCGGGCTGATGGACTGAAGTAGGCTCGTAGGTATAGGGTCCAGCGAGCATGTGGTAGGACGGCTGCATGTCAGGAGTCTGGACACTTCACTCGGAGAGAGGCGTGAATGCTGAAAAAAGATGTTCCAGCAGTCCCTAGAGGTTGTAAGTCGCGGTATCTGAGTCAGATGTGTTGAGTGGACATGTAGAGAATTGACTGCTGATTGCCGCCACTTTGTTTGTAAAAAATGAGGCGAGGGTATCTGCAGTAAGGCTGGATGGAGGAGGAGGCAGCTGAGGGTTGAGTAGCGATTTGAAGGTTGAGAAAAACTTTCAGTGTCTGTAGCACTGTTGATTTTGTCATGGTAGAAAGCAGTCTTAGCAGCAGTGATGCTGGCTGAGAAGGAGGTCAGGAGTGTCTGGTAGTTTTGAGGTCGTCAGCTAGTTTGGATTTGTGCCATTTCCTCTCCAGCGGCTCTGAGTTTGGTGCGCTTTTGTCCGGAGGGGTATCATTTAGCCATGGATGAGAATGTTTGGATCGAGCTGGCCTTGTGGTAGAGGGCACAGCTCGTCTGGGCTCTGAGGTCAGTGTGGAGCAGAGCGAGTCAGTGGCTTCATTAACCTCCAGAGAGGAGAAGGTGTTGAGTGGAAGGTGGGCCGGAGGCAACCACAGAGGAGAAGTGCGTTGGAGACAGGTTCGGATGTTGCGGCGGAACATGACCATCGGCTGAGGAGCCGGAGGCTGTTCTGACAGGCTGACGTTGAACTGGATGAAGAAGTGGTCAGAAAGATGGAGAGGCGTCACCATGAGGGTGTATAATGAATACTGAATATTATAATATATTATAATATATTAGCCTATAATTAATGTGGCCTTTAATAAATTTAGGCATGGCTGCATGTGACATTTCTACAGATCAGAATGACATAATGACAACTGTTTTGAGTTAAGGCTAAATGTGTATACAGTGGGCATCGCTTTCAAATGACCACTTCAGTTGCGCATTACGAGGCGTGAAGCTGCGTGAAGCTTTAGTACCACTTTCAGCCACTGTGCGTAGCTCTGCCACTGTACATCGCTCTGCCTGCCGCCCCTACTGAAAAAGCAGGAGACTTGCCGAATAATCCCAGCCTACGAATTCAATAACAAAATAAATCATGCATAATTAAACATTACCTCAATTTAGGCTACTTGGGTGTGTCTTAAGGCTTGACTACACGGTGGTAACGAAAATCAAAATCGAAATTTGCTGTCTACATTATTGTCAGTGTTGGGGGTAACGCAGCTACGCAAATCAAAATAGTGGTGTGATAATTGAGCCAGTAGAGAAATAACTGTTCAGAATTAATCTGTAGCCTTGGGTAGGCTTCTGCTGAAAACAATGTTGTTGCCGATTTAATACTATCTGTGACGTTTTTAACAGGCTACTTAATAGAGGCTTAGACAACTATGACCCACGCTTTGGTTTGTGTAAATTAATTTGCCCCTACTTCTTGACTGCAATGTAGTCAATTGACTGCTTTACATGTCATTTTTATTTTCTGTACAATAAACAAATACATCTGCTTTATGCCGCGGAATTACATTCATATTTGGCTGACTTCTGCAGGCGTGCAAAAGCACTGCGCCAGGCCATCCTTAAAACTATTTTTATTTTCGTTTGCCGTAGTGTTTTATTATTTTTTATTCAACAACCTGGCTGTAGAAGTGCAATCCCCAGACAAAGTTTGTCGTGTTAATTCCACTGTTCCCATCGATATTCAGGCTGTCTTCCTCAGTCATCTCCATGGTCAATCTGAAACAACAAAAATAAACCACGAGCCATTTATTCCTTTTTTGAAAATAGGTTAAGTCACAATTACACTCGTTTTTATCATCAGTGATCCTGTTGGCGTTAGCTGTTACCAAAATAGGCTAGTTATTGTGATGGCTGTTTTGCTCAAGCTAAGCTAGTAGCCTAGCCTATATTGCTGGAAAATAATAGTATAACCTTACAGTAAAGTTATCAATCGCTCATTTGCTTATTGTTGTCTCTGAATAAACCAACAGAGATAAAAGCAGAAAAGCAGAGCCTACCTTGAAAAGATTGGGCTGTCCTAGTCCAGGCTGGCAAATCATGTCAAAAGATTGATAGTGAGCAAACCAAAGATCCTTGATTAACGTTACTTCTTGGACTTCTGCATGCCTGGCAAGAATATGGGGTTGTCTCATAGCACTGTTTGATCTGACACAAACAACAATTGACTACTTTTACCACTGCTAGGTAATAATAAAAATAATGAAACGAACATATGATCAATATTGAGCCAACTATATCTTCTTTTTCAGCCTTACTGTAGAAATGAAGTGGCCATGGGAACATAGTGCACCCCATGGTTTCTAAATTTGTGCCATTCAAAATACCTTTTTTCCCTTTAGCAGCCAGTTGACAATTAAGTAGGGAAAGGACAGTCAATTTAGCAGAATCAGCACCTTAATTAATATCATTACCACCTGGGTCTGCTGTGAAAAAATGGTCCTTCGGCTCATATCCTGTCACAGGTTTAGGCCAAATCAGTGTTTTTGTATTTTAAGCATCTCCTGACTTCCAGTTGAGTTGCGGAAATTGACCTGGGACAAATCTGTAAACCGGTGATAAAACAGCATTGCTAGCAGAGCTGAAACCTGTATCAGGAGTAGACCTGGACCACAGTCAGATACCGTATGTCCGCTACAGGCGGATCTAAAGGCTTTTATGCGGATCCGGCCCAAAGGAAATTGCTATCTGGGAAGTTACCTGCAGTCCAGAACACACAGAATATTGCAACAGAAAGTTGCCTTTTATAATCAACTACTATTTGTTCCAACAGCATTCAAACAAAGCCTTTATAAAAGTGAAAAAAAATATATATTCCATAAGAAGTAAAATAAAATACTGTTACTGTAGTAACTGTATCCCAAGCTTCAGCTCCCCACGTCTGTGACAGGCAGACGTGACCCCGCTAAATTCTCAGCTTGTTTATACCCCACACTGAACGTATAAGACCGCTATAGCCTAGCCTACTCTCTGGGATTTAAGTCAAGCAATATAACCATACAAATGTTTCAAAATGAGTAATTTCGGCTTTGTCTGAACTGGCCATTGTAGGCTCACGTAAAAATAAACAAGTAGGCATAGTCCTATCCAATGATATCGGCAAATGTTTGTTTTCCAAAGTAAGAATTACACTTTACCATGCACCCGACAATGAATAGCTCATTACACTTATGTTACTGTTGAGCGTAGGCCTAACTGGTATCATTACAAACATTATTCGGTGTCCTAAACACTGGCATTTTATGGCATTGTGTCATGTAAGGTCGTTGCAAAATCTAGAGAAATGTGTGAGGTGGTCAGCGGGGGATAATTGAGACACACATTGGGAACGCGGGAATGATTCCAAACACCTCCCTTACGATGAGTGGCAGGTGACAGGTCTGAGAATGCTGCGCTATAACGACAGAAGATGATGAATAACTGAATAAAAAGGCCTAGCCTAAATGAATCAAGAGTAAGGCAAAACAAATAGCCTAGTAGCCTAATGAAACATACAGGATTGATGTAGTATCTTGTAACATTATTAAACTAATCTGTTACTATGCCTATGCCTACGTTTGCAAAAGAGAACATTTTAATTTGATTCACAATAATGTTACATTTAATTTACATGTTGACAATGAGTAGCCTAATTTTGGTTGTTGTTGGTGGCATTATTGCATGTTAGTTATGCCTACAATGCAAAATTGCTTCTCGTCACGATTGGAAACTCCTGAAGCCGCATAGGATTTCAAAACAGGCGAAATGCCACAAAACCGGTTTGTGAATAGGTCTGTGAGTTAGGAGTCCTCTTGACTTCTTTTAAGCAGTCACAGCTGGTGGGAAGGTGTGATTTGTTGGGGGCAGGGCCGGATTAACTGGGCACAAATGTCTGATGGCCCCCCCCTGCCCCCCAGTCAACGTGAATCGGGTGGTCAGTTAATAGCCTATGCCGAAATAGTTTTCAACATTTTGAATATTAGTGTCGGGTGATTTAGAAAATGTTCTCAAAGTAGCCTTATGGCTGAAAGCTGCTTGGGATCCCCCTGTCCAAGCAATATATAACCATACAAAGCGGCGCACTCATTGTTTCAAAGAGGTAAATTCGGCTTTGTCAGAACTGAGCAGTGGGCGACACGGCCACGGCATGCCCAATTGAAAATAAATTAACACAACGCAACACAGACCCCAGACCCCTTCTCCGCGTCAGTCACTGACATGAGCGAAAACACAGAACCCGCTTCTCTCCGGCAGTCACTGACAGTAGCCTAGAATAAAATGCATGGGGAAAAACTTCCCATGACAAAGACATCGTAAAAAACACTGAAAGTTAATATTTTGTCACTATAACATACATCTGTCCTTTACTTAATGTGTTATGTTTCCAAGTAGCCTAGTGCGTAATTCTGCTTCATAAAGTTGCACAAATACATTTGCTTATTTCACAGAAAAAAATATAAATAGCCAGTTAGGGTCTACAGTGCAGAGTTGGTAAATTATGGTAGGCCAACTTGGAGTGAACATACAAACAGGGGAAATTCTTTCTCTAGTAGCTGAGTAGCCCTCAGGTGCGCACGTAGAACATAAGGCCGAACATGCAAGCGCCAATGAATGCGTGCTCTCACGACAATCACGCCGTTAAACTTAAATAGGTTAACATCACTCTAAGTTAGCCTTCAAACAAGGAAAACGATGATTTGAAGACATCTGTTTGGCTCTGGGAAGGGCAAGGGGGTAACAACAGGGCAACACAGAGACAGGCCGATGCTTGGGGCTGTTATGAGAGTATTAAAATATGGGATATTCTGAGGAGGAGGAAAACATTAAAAGCGGCAAGACAGCGGGGAAGTTAAAATACGTGAGAAACACGGAAAAAGTTGGCATGCATTGTTTCGGTCCCCGTGCAGGGATTATTTGTCATATTATTAATCACATATGATTATTTGTGAAATTGTGCAAACAGGCAACACATTTGAAAAGGAAGGACTGGTAGCATGCAAGCTCACGGAACGCGTTATCACAGTGTGTGGCTTTGGCGCCAAAGCAGCGCTGGCGGAAGACAGCGTCAATTGGCAGGAGGGTCATGTCTGTTTTAACAATTCTGTCGGACGGTCATTGAACAATTTCTAGCAGGCAAGGGAGGATCATGCAACTTTTGACTGAAGCACTCAAAATTCCTCTGGTGGCCCCTCAATAAATGAACAGTCCCTAGATTGCTGCTGGGCTATATGTCTTGGTTGTCTGTTAACAACTCATTGCCGTCAAGCGCGAGCCTATCTCCAGGGTTGCATCCATTACAAACAAACATGCAATGTGAAGCGTCTGGGATTGGGAAGAGCACTAAATGCTCTACTGAATAAGCACTTAATAATCAAAAATAAACCGGCTAATGAAGTAAACTTGTGACCATCAAAAATTGTTTTATCGCCTGTAACTCCGTGATAACAGGATGTAACAGGAAGGCATTTGGCTGAGCAACGGAGGTTAATATGCTCTATATTTTGTCAAATGATGTCTGTCTATCATCGTTTGCACTCGAGAAAACCAGAATGTTTAATTTGTCCTGCGTTTCTTCTACGGCTGCAAGCGGGATTCACTCGCAGTTAACCAAATATTTCTTTATTAGGGCAGGGCAGGAATATTTCTGGCTATTAAATTATTTCTAAACCAGTCTGCTAAAGTCTGTAATGAAGTCTGTGTAGGGTTTTCCAGGCTCCATTTCTTTTACACGAGACACCCTGCTCACTTGAGCCATCTACGGTTGTTTGGGTTGTTGCAGCGTCTCACTGGGAAAATACAAATTAAAGTTGATACGGCGGATCCCACGCTACGACCAAAGTGAAGCTGGCCAAGTCGAAGCACTGCCCACTGTAGCTTACTGAATAACTTCCTAATGCTATTTGAAGTTTAAAACATACTTTTTATTTTGAGTGGTCACTACATACCCGCGGTTTGATGGCGGATAAGTGCTGTCGCCAGTCTGCAACTTGTCTAGCGTTAGCCTATGTGGCATTAGCCTATCGCTCCATTTCAATTTGGGACCTTGCAGTCGAATTGTCGCTTTTAGTCAAAAGTCTCTTGAAAGTCCAAAGTAGCCTGGGCTATTCGAAAGTGGTCACTACATACCCGTGTTTGTTGGCGTGTTGTTGCAAGTAATCATCAGTGTTGTGCCAGTTCACAGCTTTTCTGAACTAGTTCAAGTTCAGTTCATACATGCTCAAAGTGAACAGTTCACGCTCAAAGTTCACAATTTTAATTCTGAACTAGTTTAAAGTTCAGTTCATTTTACTTTTTCGTGAGATATTCAAATAAATACTTTTTTTCTCACACTCACGAGCTAGAAATCACTATCGTTCTTTGAAGCTGCTCATTGTAGACATTTGCTCATGACACTGCAATTGTGGGTTTCTTACCAGGTGATGAAACTTGCAGCATCCATTTTTTAAAATTGCAGCGCTTTCTCTCACTCTCGCTCCTCCAGCCCTCCGCCCTCTTGTCGTTGCCTGCTACGCGGCGTTGCTATGCCTAACCCGCTATGCTGGTGTAGGCATAGCAGCCACTGAAGAACACACGGGTAACGCAGCGGAAGCCAGTATCAGAGAGGGTTAAAGCTAGTAATCAAGGATCTTTGCCAGTATGCTATTCAACTATTCTCAGCCGGACACTACGTCGCCCGCAATGCATTGCGCACACAATGTTTAAAAACCATTTCTGTCTGGTGATACATGATTTAAGCGGCACCAGCGAAAATACAGGAGGGAGGAACTTTCTCTCGTTGCGTTTCAAAAGAGAAAACAGATGTCACTTAGCCTGGCTAGCGCCACCACTTCTCAAAGAGGCGTGGTCTGGGAACCAAACGTTCATTTTCGTATTTGAAAAAATGCCCAGATCCGTTTATTGGGTGCCCACGGATGTCTATCAAATCGCCTGTGCATAGCTCATCATCGCCTTGCTTTCCCCACCTGTTCTGTGATTGGTTCCCTATCTCAGGCTTAAAAATTTGCTCCATGGTCTCAGGCTGCCTTAGCAGCGTGAATCAAAAATCACGCGCAAGGCAGCATGGGAACACCGAGGCTAGATGTCACTCAGTTTTCAATGGAAAACAAATTCCAACGTTCATTTACAGTGATGTCTGCTGTTCATGACACACAATGTGAACTAATTCACGTTCAAGTTCTTTATTAAAAATGTGTGTTTCGTTCAGTTCAACGCTCACTTTAAAAATGAGCGTGTTCAATGAACGCGTTCTTTTGACCTCCTTCACGCACAACACTAATCATTTTATGCAAGCAAACTGCATACAGGGAGTCTTTATTGTTGAGGTCAGACATGATAATCATCTTGCATCTTAACCCACAAGCGGTTCCGAAAGTGATCCGTTTAAATTTGCGACTGACTATCATCAAAGTGAGACCTAGCAGAGCCCGCTCTCTGGACCTAGCTACTGTCAGTACACGATCCATGGGGTGGAGCCCCTGAAACTGGTCCCCTTGGAAATAGTGCAGTGCAGCCGATAAACGCCTCGTAAATAAGCATATTTTTGAAATATGCATTCAAAAATCTTCAAAATCGAGTGCACACCTTTGTGCCACGCTACGAGCCACATACCTAAATCTTAGGTCAGTCTGACAAACGGTCAGCGAGATATGCGTGCCACAGACACACAGACGCTTCTTGCTTTAGATAGATATGGAAAAACAGCGCAGGGACAATATTAAAGATGCAGTAGCCTAGATTACATACAGAAACCCATGGACCCAGTGACATACAACAGGTCTTCATACTATCACTCAATATACACGATACTCAGTTCTTCAGTACCAACATCTACACCACATGTTGTGAGTCATTCAGCCCTCTTTTTGGCCATCCCACGCTGTTAAAGCCCTCTCACGCCTAACCTGTGTGTGTGTCATAGGCTGCCAAATATGAGAACTAGTCTGCACCTATTATAGTTCTGAAATGGTGTTTAGGAGTGGTTGGCATTTAATGGTTTTAATTTCTATAATAATAGACATATTTATAATATTTATAAATATATATAATATAATAATTTAATTTCTTGGTTTAATTTCATTTAATTTAATGACCTTGGCTCTTGAATTTCCATGCTAGAGTCAAAGAAACAGCCTACCTCTAAAATGGACCAAAAACACCTGGATGGACTCCTCATTGATTACAACAATATCTGCTGTATTAGCCAGCAGATGTAGGAAAGTAGTATAATTACTATTGCAATCCTGAAACATGGATGGTTTTACATGAGAATGTTTGCACATTATTACTGAGGGTAAAAAAAGAAACTCATGTGTACTCCCTGTTCCTCTCTCTGCAGCTCCTGTGACTCTGGATCCCAACACTGCAAAACCCAATCTCATCCTGTCTGAGGATTTGACCAGTGTGAGACGTGGTGATGAGGAGCAGCAGCTTCCTGATAACCCAGAGAGATTTGATCACTATCACAGTGTCCTGGGCTCTGAGGGCTTTAACTCAGGGACTCACTGCTGGGATGTGGAGGTTGGGGAGGACACATGGATTGTGGGTGTGATGGCAGAGTCTTCCCAGAGGAAGGGAAAATTTCAGGCCATTCCTGGTTTATGGTGTCTTCAATATGAAAAGGGTGAATATCGAGTCGGGTCTGCACGCACTTCCACTCGCCTCACAGTGCAGCAGAAACTCCAGAGGATCAGAGTGCAGCTGGAATGGGACAGAGGAAAGCTGTCATTCTCTGACCTTGATCATAACACACACCTACACACTTTCACACACACTTTCACTGAGAGAATGTTTCCGTTTTTTAATAGTGTGTGTCCTCTGAGGATCTTACCAGCTTCCATAAAAGTAGAGCAGCACAGATGCAGCTTATCTGAACCAGGACTTTTCAGACATGCTATGTCTGCATTCAGGCTCTGAGAAATGTAGTCAGATGGATATATGCAATCTGAGGAAGAGTGATAGAAAGGGGATGTGATTTACCTTCAAGTTGTATAGGTTAATAGGGAGATATATATTTCCTATTTCCAATATGATTCATGCAACACATATGCTCACCATTTGTACGCTTTATATACCAAGTGAATTATTACATGTACTGTAAAATCTTAGCTATTCTTAAATAAAATGTTTAGTTAGTATAACTCAGTTTTTGTCTTTTGTTGATTATGTTGATGTTAAGCTATTTTTACTTAATTATTGAAACTTAAATAAATAAATAAATAAATAAATAAATGGAAAAACTTAAAGAATGAGATACCAGAGCTGAGAGCCCTTATTTTTCAATTTTGTCTTTAAGAAAATATACAAACTCGTTGCATTTCCTTGTTGAAAAAAGTTCTGGATGCATTCGGGGTGTGGAGTTCGATCAACTTATCGACATGTTATAACCACAGTGGCATTTAATGTTGAACACAGACAACTGTGCTATTGATAAAGCCACAACCTTTCACTGCACATTGTACCTACCTACCCTTAGTTATAAACCTGTTATACTTGTGATACAGCAGCACCCCCAAACCCCCCCCCCCCCCCTTTTTGAATGATTAACCAGTGTCCTCCCACTATCTCACCTTTAGTTAGTCAGGAAGTACAGCTAAGCAAGATAGCACTGTTACACTGCATTGAAGACTGTTCTGGGAGAGAAAATGGCATCCAAAACTTTCTCAGAAGCTGATTTCTTCTGTCCTCTGTGCTGTGAAATCTTTAAAGACCCTGTTGTCATGACATGTAGTTTTTGTCTTTTGTTGATTCAGTTGATTTTTGGCTATTCGATCAACTTATCGACATGTTATAACCACAGTGGCATTAACTCATTGAGTGCCAAAAACGTAACATTACGTTTTTCCTTCCCATGCGTTTTTTTTTTATTACGAAACTAGACACTCTAACACACCTTATATGTGATTTTGGGAACTCTGTGATGAATGGAAATGAAATATATGACGATCGAAAACTCATGAAAACGCACAATCTGGACATTTTATCTGGACATTTAATCTTAAAACTCTGCTAGGTCACTTCCCGAAACTGAAACTTTACAGGCAACACTTCATATTTCATCAAAGACGCTACATCTCCATTTCTAGAAATAAAACAGGGATTTTGATGAAAACTAGTCACTGTTTAGCTTGGGATTTCTTAGAAACAGAGGCATGTAGAAATAAACGGTTTGTACCCACTGAGAGCTTAAAGTCTCACCTTTCAAACAAGCCAAAAAGCATGTCCATAGCTATAACATAGAATACGCTGTGGCTCTACAAAAATCGTCAACAATGATCAAGATTGCTGGCACTCTGGGCCAAAGCTTCCGAAAACAGCGCGGCATTCAATGAGTTAAATGTTGAACACAGACAACTGGCAGTGTCATTGATAAAGCCACAACTTTTCACAGTACATTGTAAACTTTACCCTTAGTTATAAACCTGTTCTACTTGTGATACAGCAGCACCCCTTTGAATGATTAACCAGTGTCCTCCCACTATCTCACCTTTAGTTAGTCAGGAAGTACAGCTAAGCAAGATAGCACAGCTTACAAGGCATTGAAGACTGTTCTGGGAGAGAAATGGCATCCAAAACTTTCTCAGAAGATGATTTCTCCTGTCCTGTGTGCTATGAAATTTTTAAAGACCCTGTTGTCATGACATGTAGTCACAGTGTGTGTAAAGAATGTCTGCATAAGTTCTGGGAGAGCAAAGAATCAAGAGAATGTCCCATCTGCAGGAGGAAATCTTCAAGAGAAACCCCACCACCTAATTTGATCTTAAGGAATCTGTGTGAGACCTTCTTACAGGAGAGAAGTCAGAAAGCTTCAGCAGGGTCTTGGGTGAGCTGCAGTCTGCACAGTGAGACACTCAAACTATTCTGTCAGGAGGATAAACAGCCTGTGTGTGTGGTATGTAGAGACTCAAAGAAACACAGGAGCCACACCTTCAGTCCCATAGACGAAGCTGCATCAGAGTACAAGGTAAGAAAATAATCGACTGATTCTGGACATTCACTTCTCATTTTTCAATACCCCACATCTCACTGTTGACTTTCGACTCACTTTTGTAATCTTTTTATATTTGGGTATATATATTGTTGATATACTGTGGTAAATTTGAATGAAGATGTCATGTTGGCCAGGCAGCAGCTGAAAGATATATGTAGTAAAGTTCATGAAGAGTTCATGTGTGGCCAGGTGGCCAGGCAGAAGTTGAGGCAGGATGTCATGCACGTGTGCGGGAAATAGCCGTTTTTTAATTAAAATGGTCATTTCGTCACAAACTGATGTCTCGAATCAGTGTCGAGGCTGCGAAGCACAAGTTCGAAACACTGCTTCGAAAGGTGGTTCAAAACAGTCATGTCATGTGACCACTGCTTTGAAACATCGTTCAAAATCCCCATGTCATGTGACCAATGCTGAGTGAACCTTCGGTGAATTTCACCCATTTAGTGGTTAGTGAGGGTGTTTTTGCACGGTAGCCCAGCTGCTCAAATGTGGTTCAATCCTCATTTGATTTGTAAGGTATTGTTTCAGATCATATCTGTTTATATGTTTTCTTACTTCATCATTAACCACACAGTTTCAACCAAACTCTCAGAATGGGCCCAGACGCAGCCTCCGAGTGGCCCGGCCGATGGTCCAGACAGAAAAGCAAAACACCGCTAACAATCAGATATAGGCTTCGCTACGCACTGAAAGTCCTACGGACAGGCGAGGGCCTTTTCCGAAGCTACTTACTTCGATCTAGCCCTACTCACTTCCACTGGATTCATGCATTCTGGCTATGGGCAAAAGCGAGGGGACATGAATAAGGGAGGGCCAAGTAGCTAGTTTGGGAAAGCCTCAAAACTATGCGCGTCGCTTGGCAACAACCGATAATTCTGCGCATAGTTCAGAGCAGAGCCTGGTTCTGAGTTGGTGTTTGCAGTTTGCGCCTAAAATAAAATGTCTCTTTCAACCCCAAAACGTAAAATTACAGATAAAAACCGTCAAATAAAAATCATTGCATTTATGTTGGTTTGAATAATTACCTCCTTCTTTCTGGTCGCTGAAAATGTGTGGCCCGGCTCAAGTCTGTGTTTTTAAAATGTGGCCCAAATGAATTTGTAATTGAATAGCCCTGCTATAGACCTCTGAAGTTCGCCTACAAAAAAGAACCAAAACGACCATCTTTGCCCATATAAGGAGATCCGGTTGTTAATTGAAGCTAACTACCTACAGTATGGCAAGTTGCATTGCAAGTTAGCTCTGGGGTAGCAATAATCTAAGTGTGCCGCCTTCACGTAACCGGAGATCACAGTATCCACTCGAAGGCAGAGGACAAAAGTGTGTTCAGGAAAACGTCTGCATTTCAGACGTTTTCATCCCCGCGAGAGTTTAAAAGATGCGATAATTCAAAATTCCCATGTTATTTTCCCATTGGAAAAATCGCCAGATACCGGATGTCAAAGATGGCTGCTTTTTTGTAGGCGAACTTCAGAGGTCTATTGTAACTTGTGTAACATGCTTTAACACTGGTAAACACCAGAGGCACATGTTTAGAGAGTGCTTTGAAGTGTTATCAAATCATAACCAATATAGTGCCTTTACAGTTAAATGTTTTGTATTTTTATTCCAGGAGAATCTCAACATCAAACTGAAGCCCTTGAGAAAGAAACTGAAGACTTTCAAAAAAGTTAAACTTATATGTGACCGAACAGCTGAACACATTAAGGTGAATCATAGATTAGATAGTAAACTGATTATCATTCCACAAAAATGAAAAGGGCTTTAATTGCATGTTTAAACGCAGGGACAAGCTGAAAATACAGAGAGGCAGATCAAGAAGGAGTTTGAGAAGCTTCACCAGTTTCTACGAGATGAAGAGGTAGCCAGGATAGCTGCACTGAGAGAGGAAGAGGAGCAGAAGAGTCAGATTATGAAGGAGAAGATTGAGAAGATGGGCAGAGAGATCTCATCTCTTTCAGACACAATCAGAGCCATAGAAGAGAAGATGGGAGCTGATGACATCACATTCCTGCAGGTAAAACAAATTCTCATTTTTTTCTGCATTCGTGCCTTGAATATCATGAAAAAAAAATGAAAGGACCACAGTATCTTACATCCAGTCATGGTCCCTGAGGTCCTTTGACATGGATCAGCTTGACATCCCATCACCACACTGCAGACCTTTAGGGACAGAGCCTTTTGTGTTTCTGTACTCATTCTATGGAACAATCTACCATTCAAAGTCAAAGTCAAAGTCAAAGTCAAAGTCAGCTTTATTGTCAATTTCTTCACATGTTCCAGACATACAAAGAGATCGAAATTACGTTTCTCACTATCCCACGGTGAAGACAAGACATATTTTACCAATTTTAAGTCCACAGACAAACATAACATTCAAGTAAACAAAAAAGTAAGTAAATAAGTAAATAAGAGGGCACATATAATAATGAAAAAATAAGAGCAGCAAAATTTTGTTGAAATTGTGCATAGACAGTCAATAAAAAACTAGTGCAAAGTCAGGCCAATAAGAGGCTTGGGTAGTTCTGTTTGACCTGAGTAATAAAGAAAGTGGCATAGTGGTGCAAGTTATGTAAGAGCAGCAGAGGTGTTGTGTTTTCAGGACAACAACACCAAGTTGTAAAGTGTACAAGTGTGCAAGTGTTCAAGTGTGCAAGTGGAGTAGTGCAGGCGGCCATTGTGGGTCCAATGTCCAGGATGTTATGTAGCTGAGGGTGGAGGGGAGAGGAGGAGAGTTCAGCATCCTTACAGCTTGGTGTATGAAGCTGTTGGTGAGTCTGGTAGTGGGGAGGCGCAGGCTTCTGTACCTCTTCCCAGAGGGCAGTAGATCAAACAGATTGTGGCGGGGTGACTTGCATCACTCACAATTTTGGTGCGCCTTGGGTGAGGTGGGTGGTGTAAATGTCCTTCAGGGGGGAGTGAAGCACCAATGATCCTTCCAGCTGTGTTCACTATGCGCTGCAGGGCTTTCCCTGTTGTATTCAGTGCAGCTTCCCCCACACAGCGATACAGCTGGAGAGGATGCTCTCAATGGTGCCTCGGTAGAATGTGGTCATGATGGCTGGTGGAGCACTTGCCGCCTGAGTTTCGGAGGGAAGTACAGGCGGCTGAGCTCTCTTAAGCCAGTGATGCAGTGTTGGTGAAAGAGCTCAAGCGCCTGTACTTCCTTTGAAACTCAGGCGAGCAAGTGCTCCACCAGCCACCACCACCACCAGCTCCACATATGCAGTTCTCCTTCTCTGGGCTTCAAAAAGCACCGGACCCTCAGCTGTGAACCCCCCTACCCCAATCCCTACTTTCTGTTAAGCATACTTAGGTATCTTGACACCTCTACATAAAACTACGTTATTATTGGGTCATTCTGTGCCAAATCAACAGATGCCTCCTGTCTGACCATCTCCGATTTGTTTCATACTTTAGGTCAATATGTTATTATAGGCCAATATGTTATTATATGCTTGTATCTACTTTATCTCCTGAGATATGGAGGCTTAAAAAAACAGGGTCATTTTGGTCATGGTACAGTCCAAAATCTATCAGCCATATACACTTAATTTACCAATACCCAATATGTTATGCATGGACAGCGGGACATGTTTCATATCATGTTAGATCACATCACGCTTTCAGAAAATATATGGTTTATGGGTCAATGACGTGACGCCCATTTTTTTGTGTACATATGGGTTACATACATTTAAAATTGTTAAAATTTGAAAATAATTTGAAAAAATTATTTTCAAATATCATTTTCATCAAACCCTAATCTTAAAGTTTTGGATTTATTTAATTTTGAAAGAGTATTAACTGAATTTGGGTAAAATTGTCAACCGGTGTAAACCAAAAAACATGAACCAAATAATTACACTTGCTGAAAAAAATGTGAAATTCTCTCCAAAATCCCTTCTAAAATAATCTAGCATGATCTTGCACAAGAACTTTTCTATATTTAATACAAGTAATGAAACCCCATTGTTCTGAATGTTTGAATTAATATGGGGAATCGTGTCTGTCACATCAACCACTTAAAATGTCAAGTGGTGTAACCACCATTTAAGGAGCAATGTTGTATGTATTATGTCAGAGAATCATGTGACAGGAAATTATGTCATAGAGAAGGACCCTTCAAGACCCCAACTGCTATGAGTCAAGGTTAGCAACTCTCTTAAAAGTAACATAATAGTGTTTTTAGGCCATGGCCAGGCAAGCTTAGGTTACATGTCAAATGGTATGACCTTTTAAAAATGTTGATAAATCAAAATAATCATACAATATTCAATTTAATGTAAAAACTGTGTTTGAATATTCACATAAAGGTGAAGTGTGTACATAGTTGCCCATAACAATGCCTGCAAATTTTGCTTTTAAATAGAAATGTCAAATGGTGTAACCGGTTACACCATTTGACTCTTTCTTTGAGACAAGTTTGATCAGATTCAGGGCCAAGAGTATGTAATTTTAGGTGCTAATTATATTATGTTTATAATTTAAATAGTGACTAACTGTTTAGCATGAACAATAGCTTTAAAAGGGTTTAATTAGATTGCAATTTAAGCGATTTTTGAAATGTCAAAGCTTTTCATTTTTTTTTTTTCACAATTATTTTTTAATATTTTATTATGATGTATGTAAACAGTATGTTCAAATTATAAATAAATAATAGAAATACATTTATTATATATAAAATGTGCCTCTTGTCCTCCAATGGATGCCACTTACAAGCAAGAAATACTTGTCTCTCCACAGAGTACATGTGAACGCAGATCCTGCTGTTGGTTGGTTGTTAAGAAATTATCATACCCACTCTTTCACTCACTCTTATTCTCTCTCACACATACTTTGGGCCCTAATTTAGCATTATAAAATGCATGATCACTAGCAAATAGCGTAAATACATTTAGGGGTTTGTCCAGTCCACATTCGGGGTGGTTTTGTTATCAAACGTCAGGTGCCTGGCGCAAAAAGGTGGCTCTTATGTTTCTTAATCAGTAATGGGTGTGTTTTGGGCTTAACATCCTTTAAACCAATGAGGAGGACATCTGTCATTCCCTTTAACAGCATGCAGGGCAGCTTCAAACAGCGCATCAGTATTTTGATTGTCAGCGGTGTATTTGAAGGAATCTGCTTGTACGCAAGACTGTATGGAACAAGTATTCCACTAAGAAATTCTTTACTAAAACCGAGGAGAGTATAGGCTACACACATCTGCACTTGTCTATTAATTGAACATATAGGCAAAGTGGAACTAACTTCACTGTGGTGTCATAGTCAACGACAAAACAGTTATACACAGTTAATTACTTTCAATATTGACTGACAATGGGTTACCAGCAAAACATAACCTGAAAAAAAGCAAAACTTCCCCCTATAATGTTCGACTGACTGAATAAATAACCTAAGGACATTTATTCTGCAGAGGAATTGCTGCTTACTGTACATCTCGTGACAGTGACGTGTTTCATATGCGCCTTTCGCTATAGACCAGGCTTGTCTTGGTCAGTGGCATAATGCTTTTTAGACGGTATAAGATAGCGATTTTTAGATCATGTGCCAGACCACACCTTATGTCGGTAATTGCCAAGTGTAAGATAGGAAAAAACTTTGCGTCAGAATAATAATACGCTTTGCACCAGGTTTTGCATCACGAAAATAGGGCCCTTTATCTTACTCTCTTTGAAAATAATGGGTATAGACTGAAATTGTATGAGAACTGAATTGAAATCAAATAGAACACAAGTTTCTTCATTGATGTTATGAAATGATATTTGATATGGAATAAGATGAATGACATGAATACATCAAAATATCCAATTAAGTTTACCTTGATGCCTATTTTCTGTGTCAATTTCTTGTCCTATTGCTATAAACGTTTTATGGTCAATTGGTGTAACCAGTATTTTGTCTAAAATACTAATAATGTACAAAAACATTAATATGGATAATGATTTAATACTCTACTTTACTGTAATAATGGTTGTTTAAACCATTTTTACTCAATTGGTCAAAGAATAGACAGAAAACAAGATGTTTACAGCATATGGTCTTGCTCAGTACAATGAAAAACCCATATAATTTAAATTTAGAAATAAATATAATAAAACAGATTATCATAGGATATTACAAAATAAACTAATAATTTCATGAGAGCAATTGCATGAACTCTAGGAGGTGTGCAATATTAGATATTTGTAATTTTTGGCTGTTATTTCTATCTTTTGTTAAAAAATAGCATACACGTCATATTAAATAATATGAATACAACAGAAATACAAAGTATACACTTTAGCAAACCTCAGGCATGTTTTGTTTTAAAGGTTTAAAGATATTTTTAATTTTCTCATCTTACCAACCCTTATCTGTCACTGACCCTTATAAGATTGCATGTATAAGTATATATACTCTTTTGATCCTGTGAGGGAAATTTGGTCTCTGCATTTATCCCAATCTGTGAATTAGTGAAACACACTCAGCACACAGTAAACACAGTGAGGTGAAGCACACACTAATCCCAGCGCAGTGAGCTGCCTGCAACAATTGTCACGCTCGGGGATTGAACCCGGGCCTCTGGATTCAAGTACTGACTCTTTACCTAATGAGCTATCAGCAATTGGGTTGACTGAAGTGCAGAGACTATGTAGACAATAACTCTTTTTTTATTCCAATATGAAGCTTATTTTCCAAAACACACAGGAGAACACAAAATCCAACAAAGGAGAGAAAAATCCAAACAGAGGCAACTTTGCAACGATACCTTAACAAAGTTCAGTTTTTCCACAAAGTGGAGATTTAGTCCAAACAGTATTCCATACAGGGGCAATCCAAGAGAATAATCCAAGACACAGTCCGAAAGTCCAAAAGTACCAGAGTGACGCAAAACAGAGTTCAGTAGCAAGGCTAGGCAGTGTAACAAAGCAATGTCAAACAAAGACTAAGCAAAGGGCATGGCAGGAGCAGAGCTTAAATACCACATGGTCAGGTCACATGACAGAGATAACAGGACACAGGTGAAATGAATAACATAGAATTAAGGCTAACAAAGCATGTGTTAAAACAAATGACCACCAGAGGCCGCCAAAAAGTCCCAAAACCATGACAGGACCCCCCCCTCTAGGAACGCCTCCTGGCGTTCCCAGGAAGGTCAGGATGAGCAAGATGAAAGTCTCTCCGGAGGTCTTTATTAAGAACATCCCTAACAGGAACCCAGGAACACTCCTCCGGGCCGTAGCCCTCCCATTCTATAAGATACTGCAATCCACCACGAACTCTGCGGGAATCCACTATGCGGCGGATAGTGAAAGCTGGACGACCATCGACGACACGGGGAGGAGGCGGTTCCTTAGGGGCAGGGGCAAGGGGGGAAGTCAGCACAGGACGGAGCTGAGACACATGAAATGTGGGATGTATTCTAAGGGATCAGCAACCAAAAAACAGCAGTTGATCGGGGCAACTGGAGGCGATAGGACACTGGGTTGACCCTGCAGACCACCTTGTAAGGGCCCACATAGCGCGGAGCCAACTTGCAAGACTCCACCCCCAGGGGAAGGTCTTTAGCAGCTAACCAAACCCTTTGGCCCGGACGGAAACTGGGAGCTGGTCTCTGACGCCGGTTGGCTTGGCGCTGGTTCCTTCTGGAGGTCCGCAGAAGAGCCTGCCGAACCCTTCTCCAGGTCCTTTTGCACCGCCTCACGAACTGCAAGGCTGATGGCACGCTTACGTCCCTCTCCTCCTCTGGAAACAGCGATGGCTGAAATCCAAACTGGCACTGGAAAGGGGACATGCCAGTGGATGAGGACTGGAGTGTGTTGTGGCCGTACTCTGCCCAAGGCAGCCGGGAACTCCAGGACGCAGGGTTATCAGCCACCAGACTCCTCAGAGAAGCCTCCAATTCCTGGTTGACCCTCTCTGTTTGCCCGTTAGATTGGGGATGGAACCCAGAGGAGAGGCTGGCTGTGGCTCCTATGAGGTTGCAGAAGGCCCACCACACCCGGGAGGAGAACTGGGGACCTCTATCAGAATTTCGATGTCCTGGGAAGACCAAAGACTTCGAAAGACATGATCAAACACAAGCTTAGCAGTCACAAAAGCAGAAGGTAACTTCATTAGTGGAATAAAGCGACAGGCTTTGGAAAACCTGTCTACCACTACTAAAATGACAGTGTTGGGTCTTGCTCCGGACACACACAGTACAGGCTGCTACAAAAGATTTGCCATTCCTCTCTCTGTTACTACTCTTGATGGTCGTTCATTGGGAAAAGTGACTCTAGCCACAGCTCCTCTGTGTCTTCAAGCGGACAACCATCGGGAGGAAATCACTCTTCACCTGATAGATTCACCTGAGTTTCCCCCAGTTCTTGGCTTCCCCTGGTTGAATCGTCACAATCCACAGATCGATTGGTCTACTGGAACAGTCATTGAGTGGGGTCCCACGTGCCATGCTACTTGTCTCTTGTCAAGTCCAGGCCTTTCACTAACTAAACCTGTTGATGTTTCTGAGTTGTCTCAAGTCCCTGATGAGTATTTGGACCTGAAAGAGGTTTTTAATAAGACAAGGGCATCTACGCTGCCTCCTCATAGACCCTATGACTGTAGCATTGAGCTTTTCCCTGGTACTAGTCCACCTTGTGGACGGATCTTCTCTCTGTATTTGCCTGAACGTGAAGCTATGGAAAAATACATTAAAGAAGCCCTGGCCACTGGATTTATTCGCCCCTCCACATCTCCAGCTGGATTCTTTTTTGTGGGAAAGAAGGATGGTGGATTGAGGCCTTGCATAGACTATCGTGGCTTGAATAACATCACAGTCCACAATGTCTACCCTCTTCCACTAATGTCCACTGCTTTTGATTTACTCCAAGCTGTCTTCACGAAGCTCGACCTCAGAAATGCTTACCACCTCATTCGCATTCGACAGGGTGACGAGTGGAAGACAGCTTTCAACACACTTACAGGGCACTATGAGTACCAGGTTATGCCCTTTGGCCTTACTAATGCACCTGCAGTTTTTCAAGCCCTTATTAATGATGTCCTCAAAGAAATGAATAACATAGAATTAAGGCTAACAAAGCATGTGTTAAAACAAATGACCACCAGAGGCCGCCAAAAAGTCCCAAAACCATGACAAAAATAGTGACGCTCGGGGAGCAGTGAGGGGTAAGGGCACTTCAGCTGTGCCTACTGGTCGGGGTTTGAACCGGCAACCCTCCGGTTACAAGTCTGAAGCGCTAACCAGTAGGCCACGGCTGCCCCAATTGGTGATTGTAAATTGAGAAAAAAAAACAATCACTCTTGCTTCACTCGCCATGAAGCTCATGTGTAATACCCTAATTAATATAGTTTGAGTCAAGGTACCAACACAATATTTTGTGCATGTACTAATCAAAACAATTTTTCCAGGGCTATGATTGTTTTTGTGGTAGACTTTGTCATACATGGGGAATATGCACTTGTTATTTTGTCAATGTTTAATGCTCTATAAATTATATATTTTTGTTTATTTTAGACACACAATGTTGTTGGTAAGAAAGTACTAAAACAGTACTATTATATAAATAAATTCAAACTATCTGATGGGATTCATTGTGAAGTTATTGTGGGTAAATAAATATAAAATCCATATAAATACAATCTTCAGCAAGTCATAATTTGGCAAATTTTCAACCATAGGTCAATTATTTTAGAAGTTGAAGACACTTAACAATGTAGAATACTCCCTGAACATTTCAAGAATCTAGCATGAATTGTTCAAAAGTAATGACCCAAGGAACAGTAGTTGTTGGGTACAATAATAATTATTTATATAAATTATAAAACAAATCCAAGATGATCAGGCGGGAAATGTTCATAAAATATGTTGATTTGGCACGGAATGACCCTATTTATTATTATAATAAATTATTATATATATACCTATATATTATTATTATTATTATTATTATGTTCTTGCTGTTAATTATGCCTTAATGTTTCCCTTACATTATTTCTGTTTTGTCTATCAGTTTCTGATACTTTGTCAATTGTTGTTGTTGTTTTTTGGAAAAAAATGATACGAGTGAACATAATGCTAAGTATGTGCCCACCTCTGCTATTTTCACAGAACTACAAGAGTATAGCGGAAAGGTGAATGATCTACCTCTTGACTCTCTCTTTTAATCTTTAGTCAAATTCACCAACCACTCAATATTAAATTGCTACTTTGTGTCTGAAATCTACCAGCTACTTTCATATTTTACCAACATTTGGCTAGTGGTTGGTTTCCATCCCTGAGCCAAATTAACCCACAGCAGCACTGACTCCTGAATGTTATTCCAGAGCCCAGTGCACACTGCAGGATCCAGAGAGGGTTTCAGGAGCTCTGATAAATGTGACAAAGCACCTGGGCAACCTGAAGTTTAGAGTCTGGGAGAAGATGCAGGACATTGTTCAGTATGGTGAGTAACAATAAGTGTGTAGAGGCTAAGGAACTGAGTTAGCATGAAGTAGCCTGAAAAGTTGTTGGTTCAATTCCTAGCTTCCACTGTTGTGCCCTTGAGCAAGACACTTAACTCTCAGGTGCTCTGGGGAGAATGGCCCTTGTAAAATTGGTAGGTTTGCCCTGAGCACAAGACAGATGTTAAAGGGTCTAAAGATGTTGTAAAGAACGTTATGCTCTGTGCACAATCATTCAGCATGACCGGTTTGGTGGTGGGCTAGTGATGGTTTGGGAGGCATATCCTTGGAAGGATGCACAGACCTCTACGGGCAAGGCAATGGCACCCTCAGTGCTCTTAGGTATCGGGATGAAATCGCCAGACCCATTGTCTGACCCTGTACTGTGCAGAGGTCCTTGGGTTCCTCCTGAAATGTACTCGAAAATAGAAAAAGTTTGACATCTGCATGTAAGCATCCCCATTATGATATACCACACACATACATAAATAATAATAATAATTTGATAATAATAATAATAATAATTTAAGATTGTTGTACGGTTTTAATGTTTGTTGCATTATGAACACATTAGGCTTAGGCTATACAAATTTGTCATGCCTGTTTTTCGCTACTTGTGAGAGTCCCACTGTGTGTGCTGCCTGCGCAATAGTGTTTTGGGGTGCCACTGAAAAAGACGTTTGAAGATGATGAAGAGGTTGAGTAAGAAAGTGGAAAATTTGTAGGACTAAACGTAAAACGTCTCTGCTCTTTCCTCATATGCCTAATACTTACACAAAGAGAATCCAAAACTATTCTGCTAATGTCTCGTTTCCTCCCACTGCACAAATATTTTGGACGTCCAATTTCAGGTGCAGATTGTAACGCCAGATCACGTCTTTTTTCAGACGTCCAGTATTGACATCCACAGGACCTCTGTTTAATGTCCAAAATAGGTTACATAGTCCTATTGACATCCAAATGGGGTCATGGTTACACGTCCAAGTAGCGGACCTAGTTTGCACGTTGTGCAGTCGTCCAGAATTGTTTTTGAACCGATGGACACAATAAAGACATGATCAGCACGTCCATCAAACGTCTAATGTTTAGTTGGCTACTTAATTGCATTTTTGTCATTTTTAATCGTCCACCACAATGTTACGAGCATTACATGTAAAGCTATCTTGCATGCTTAAATCTGATTCATTACAAGTAAATATAATATGTAAGTTAGATATACGTTCCCATTTGTGATTAACAATTTAAACGGATAAAAAAAACTGGTAACACTTTACTTGACGGGTGAGTTCATAACACATTCATAGCAGCTGTCACAAACTGCACATAAAGCATTCATGACTGTTTCATGAGACATGACTCAATATTCATACCAATCCTTTCATGAATGTGAAAGACAGAACGATGACAACTTGTCAAAATAAAAGTCCAACATCGTATCTGTGTAACCTGGATACCATTAATTTAATCTCTCCAGCCTTTGTAAATATTTCATGAATATCTTATGAAGTCTACATCGAATGTCACTTTAGTATACAAGTTGTGAAGTATTCGTGATCACTGAGTTTAACACTGGGAGGTAAACTAGCCTACATTCAGCTGACCCGTATTTGTGTAACCTGGAACGGTTGGACATTCCCAGTAGCAAAAGATGTGAAATCATCTGCAAAGGTTACATCATAAAACAAATAGATTTTTATGAAACAAAAAATATTTGCTTGACCATGTTGGAGTAGCCCATGTGACGTTATCAGGTAAGAGGTTTGGACCAAAAACGGCAATGCTGCTTTGCGGCTTTGGACTTCTATTTTGACAAGCTCTCGTCGTTCTGTCTTCCACATTCATGAAAGGTTTGGTATGAATGTTGAATCATGTCTCATGAAACAGTCATGAATGCTTTATGTGCAGTTTATCACAGCTGCTATGAATGTGTTATGAACTCACCCGTGAGGTAAAGTGTTACCAAAAAACTTCAGGTTACTATAATGATGTCTGCCTATTTGTTTCACCTTTTTCTTAAAGGAGAACCATGCAGTTTTTTTAAGCTTAATTTACCTTAACTGAACAGCTTCAGGCTATACAACCGGTGGGCCGCTGCACTGACAAACAGAAAATCTTGCAGCCTTGCAATTGAGTGGAAGTTTATACACGGTTGTGAGGTATCTGAAAAAATAGTTCCATAATGGCAAATAACACGGATTGAAATCATATATTGTTTGTTTTATTAATCATCGAACACCACTAACCACTCGGTGAGTTGCACAGTTTTGAAAACGAGCGTTAAGGGTTGTTTTAAAGGGACACCAGGCAACGTTTTCGTGTTACTGTAATTAATCATCTTCCTAAGTCGGTATATGGTTAAATGACTCATTACGGGGTGAATGAAGGCTCTCTCGCCCGCCCAGACAGGACCCATCGTCAAAATTTCAGTGTGCACCACTCTAGTTCATCCAAAACAAGCCAGAAAAAGGGACTCAAAGTGCTAAATACCGGAATTATCCTTTAAGATTCTTTGTGAATATGGGCCTTGATCTGTTTCTCTTGACCCAGCCCAAGTCCAATAAAAAAAGAGACATTGGCTCAACATTTTCATTTGGTGTGTCTATCTACAGTGCAAATTGACACATTCATGTGGCTGTGATAGGCAACTACAATAGGGGACCCTCTTGAGTATGTGTGTTTTTTTTATACATATATATATATATCTTTGCAGTTCCTGTGATTCTGGATCCCAACACTGCACACCCAGAACTCATACTGTCTGAGGACCTGACCAGTGTGAGAAATAATGATGAAGATGACTACTTCGATGCTGATGATGATGATAATGATGATGATTGTGGTGATAGTGATGATAGTAATGATAGTAGTAATGCTGATGATGACAGTGATGATGATGATGATGATGATGATGATGATGATGATGACAACAGCGTTGATGATGATAATGATGATCGTAGTGATGATGATAGTAGTGATGATGATGATGATGATGACAGTAACAGAGATGAGGATAGTGATGAGAGACAGCAGCTTCCTGATAATCCAGAGAGGTTTGATAATGATTTATTTGTTCTGGGCTCTGAGGGCTTTAACTCAGGGACTCACTGCTGGGATGTGAAGTTTAAGGGAAATCAAGAATGGGCTGTGGGTGTGATGACAGAGTCTTTAAAGAGGAAGGGTGACTGTGAGTCCAGGCCTGGACAGTGGTATATGTGTTATGATGGTGATGACTACCACGTGGGTTCTATGCCAAAATCTCCCAAACGCCTGAGAGTAAAGCGCAGACTCCAGAGGATCAGAGTGCAGCTGGACTGGGAAGAAGGAGAGCTGTCATTCTCTAACCCTGTTAATGATACCCATTTATTCACTCTCACACACACATTCACTGAGAATGTTTATCCATTCTTCCATGGTACTACTTCGATTTTGCCAGTAAAGGTTTCTGTTCTGACAACTTTATCTGATAACTAATAATCTAACGCGTTACTATTTCCAAACCAGTTATCAGATTAAAGATACTTAACCAAATCACTGTGCGTTACTATACTAAAAGTAAAAATTCGGAGCAGCACAGATGTAGTAGCTATAAACTTTAATTAAGGTGCACAAAAGGGACTAACGTTTCGATGCTTCATGCATCTTCCTCAGAGTCCTTGCATAGCATGGACAGGAGCGCCCATTATGTGAAAACAGAATCACAATCAGGTGTAGAAGGCGTGGCAGATCTTGGGCCTCCCTCCAAAGGCTGCACTCAATAAGTATGTTAGCCAAAAGAAAAATACAAGTAAAACTTTTTTACACATAAGCTTTACAATCAAACAATAACTAAATGAACCAACAAGAGAAACAAAAGAAAAGGAAAAGAAAATTGCTAGACATTTCATGGAGAGGAGAAAACTCGCCAGTAATTTAAAAAAAAACTACTTTTCAATCTATTTTATTTTTATTTTTAGAGAGTCAATGGCTAAAAGTCATATATTAACCTAGTATTACAGGAAACACGACAGGCTCAATTCTTCATTGAGACCAGAAGGCTCAAGTGTGCCCAGTGTGTAAATCCAATAGGCCTCCCTGCATAGAAGCTTCTTAATAACATTGCCGCCTCTAGGTGGTGTGGAGACTGTGCGTTACTATTTTTGTCATTTTCCTTAGTACAAATATTTTTTTTGCTTTCTTCTTGTTGAGCATGAGGACAACTCATGTGTAGGCTAATACCACGCAGCGACACAAACATAAACAACAATGGAGGGAGGAGAGAGATGCATGTTTTCTAGCTGTGAATACAGTCATTATTTTGAGTTTGTGTCAGCTGCACATGACGTTGTAAACTCTGTGTTGGCGACAAAGTGCTGTCTAGCTAGACATCCCGAGCAAAGATAGTAAACCGTCTCTGTCCAGAGTCTCCCGCATATTGATAGCAGCTCCCTGACACCCGCAACGGAGAGGAAGAGAGAGAGAGGGGTGGTGCGTGTGTGCCTGAAGCGCATCCAAGAAAAAGACCATCCAGTTACTTACTTTTTAAGGAGTAATAGCCTGGAAAATCCAGACCCTGGTAATCTAGAAAGATTAAGGGTCTGGCCACGAACAACTTCAGGGGCGGCACCAAGCATGCATTTGAAAATCTCACTGCACGCAATTGGATAACACTAGACCAATGTTTACTCTGAATGATTCCAGACTTCGACGCAATTGGATAATACTACGATCAATGTTTACTGTTGCAGCGCTGTCGTCATCAGTTCATTATTTCATATAGAATTTATTAAAGTGCAAGAAGTGACACTGTTTTTGTTTTTTATGGTTTTGCAGAGTATGGTTAATTATATGATTTATGTTTGGGTATTATATAATGGAAAAAAATAAAATCTTATATTAAGATCAGAACATCTTTTTGGTATTGTTTTTAGTATGAAGAAACTTACCTAGTACTCTCTCGAAAAGATAATTTTGACTTAATTTAATTTACTAAAAACAATACCAAATAGATTTTTTGATCTTAAAGCAACACTATGGAAGTTTTGCTCTCGGGGTCCCCCTACAGTTGGGAAACAGTATTGTCTTCTACTACTGTCGTAAAATCTGTCATGGTTACACGTGCGTTTGGTTGACAAGCAGATACCCCCACCTGTGTTGCGTGTGAAATGTCTTCATCCCAGGTACAGTGGCATATCATATGAATATCATTTCATGGGTTTTATTTTTTTCAAATGCCAAAAGATCGCATAGCTCATGTTTACAAGCCAGCATCATTATAGTAACCTATTGGCTAGAATGGATATGCTAATTCAATTCAATGTTTGTGTGGTAGGTAATAGCCATATATTGTCAATATTATAATATCAAGCTACCATAGATGAATTTGCAAAAGTTGAAAAATCGATTGCATTATAGCCTGAGGCAAGACACTTTCACCAGAAAAATAAATAAACAAACATGACTATAAGCTTGCAGTCATTAGGCTAGTTAGCCTAAAAGATGATTTTGTCCGTCTAATTATGTATTATTTACTTACACGAATGTAGCCCCTACCAAACTTGTACACGCCGTTTAGACATAGGCTTACTTCTTACTTTTTTGTCCTAAAAAGGGGGCTTCGTCATAAAACACTACTCCAGCATTAGGTTGTACAACATTTTAGATCAACCATTGGCGATTTGCATGTCATCGATTGCAATGCTCAATTCAGAACGAGAATGCTAGTGATTTTAGATCAACCATTTGCGATTTGCATGTCATCGATTGCAATGCTCAAATCAGAATGAGAATGCTATCTACCAGATTGATAATTCGCTCCTCTACTAGCATTAGATTCATGAAAATAAATGGAGGACCAGATAGCTTCCGTAACATAGCAAGGCAGACAACAAATTCGAAAAACTGGAGATAGTATGCAAGCAATAGGCCTACACTTACTAGTCCAACAGCATGACGACCAAGTCAGCATCAGTTGGGCACCCCTCCTCCTCCTTTAGCTCATGCCAGCGAACGAACGCTGATATTGATCCTCGTCCGGCCTTTGATTTTGTCACTCTCCCTTTCTTTTCCTAGTCTCCTCCGACAAAACCTATGCCCTCTTCGGTTTCGTTACTGCTTCGGCCATGACAACAACATACACGCGTGACAGCTGGCAAACAAACGCTGGTTCTCTCACGTCCGAATTTGAGGAAATGGGGGGGTGAGGTATGCTGTAAAGCAGTCGAATTTTGTAGTTCTTTTTGTGCTCGGGTTGCTACCCGCACCCAGAAGTTCCGTAGTGCCAGTAAAAGCGATACAGACCCCGTCAGGCTATGGCATACGTGTCATTCAACCTATTGTAAGTCGATGTACCATCACAATGGTCTTGGAAATATATTATGAAGGTTGAAAAACTCCATAGTGTTGCTTTAAAGGAACACCAGGCAACGTTTTCGTGTTAATTAGTCATCTTCGTAAATCGGTATATGGTTAAATGTCTCATTACAGGGCGAATGAAGACTCGCCCGCCCCTACTGCCTGTAGGAAGAATATCCCGCTTGCGAATTCAGTGTATCCTACCCGCCGACCGAAGCAGGATCAATTACACCCTGCATCCACAGCACATAGGCAGGCTAACTAAATGCTAGCGATTGTTGCAAACGTGTGTATAATGGCAGAGCCGGCGAAAAAACGGCGAAAACCCTTGACAGAAGATGCAAAGAAAAGGAAAAGAGCTTCAGACCGAGCGAAGGGGGAGTTTCGTAGAGAAAAAGCATCAGGCTTGCCTGGTGTCCCTTTAATATAAGATTAATAACACTTGGTTAGATTTTTTTTGAAGTGTAATTTGGAGGGTGTAAGAGATCGTGTTGGTTTCTTGATTATATTCTTGATTATTTTTTATTTACTGTGAAACCGAGTATGTTTATGTTCTGTGTTTTTTATTTAGTGAGCTCAATTCAAACATGTAAATCCAAAGGGAAAGGATCAAATAAATGCTTTGTGTTCTATGTCCATACATCATTGCAAAGTACTTGATGTATCTCTTACGAATATAAGTGTAATATTGTTGATAACTTTAACAATCTTAAAGCGATGGTTCGTTGTAATTTCACCCTAGGGTCCTTTGCACCATGACCCCGAGCCAAACACCCTCCCAGAACCTGTTTTCCCTTGGTCGAACCCTGGTCGAGTAGCCCTGTCAGAAACGAATGAGTTTCTGCAGTCGTAATGGTACCAACTTTTATCTCGTAAATTACCCCACTGATAATGCCCTGAATGGTACGAAACTTCTACAGTAGTACAACTATGTTCTTTACTCATAAAACGAGGCATTGAAAAGTTTGTAAATACACGGGGAGTTTATTTAAAAAACACTTGCCTGATGGATGCTACTATCTGCTACTATACCGCTGCGTCAACGTTGTAATAGTAAATATTTCTAACTGTAGGATGATTTGTAGTTGTAAAACTACTGTCCCATACCTGTAGAATAGATTAGTATTTCTAGTGCATATTAGTAATATTAATAATTACTTGTACAGATTGTTACGTGCCAGTCTAGGGGTTAGACACGCAGCAAAAGAGTTGAGGTTGAAACCCCAAAAAAGGCGGATGAACCAAAAATAGCGATCAATTTTGAGGTGTTTATTTACAAAAAAGGTGAATATATAACAAAAATTAAGAAAAGGTTGACTCCGATGTTCAATCAAACACAAAAGTGGCAAAGTATCAACATAGCCCGAAAAACAAGGCCTAACGTCGACCTGCGTCAAGGCCATGCCAGCTTCTCACTCTGGCAATTTCGTCATTGATGGCAAATGACGGCTGGGCGGAGCGTGATAGCGCAAGAACGGAGCTCCAGAAGATGGGAACAGCGCCCCTCTTATACTGTGGTGTATCCAATCCCCAACGGCAGGAGCCGAATAGGCAATTACCATGTTGCCACTGTCAGAATGTCCTGCAGCACAGCTCACAAACAGACACAGGCCACAACAGAACAGGGCAAAACACAACACAAGCACACCAGGACATTACACAGATCATTGTTACAGTTACAAATAATTTCTACAGTTTCAAAAGTGATACGCACATACTAAACATATGAATCTATTCTTATTCCATATAGTTCCATGTACATGGCCGATGATAGCCTTTTTCCAACAGAGAACTGGCTCCGTTCTCATTCACGAACCAACATTGAACCGTTCGTAGCATTTGACCCGACAAAAGCCGGTTCGGAACGTGGCACCTTTGTTGGGAACTTGAAACAGAAAATAGTTGTTTTTTCCTGCGAACCGGAGTGGCTGTGTCATTCTGCCGTTAAGAGGGGAGAAGGCTAATTCAATTCAAAAAACTTTATTTATCTCCGAGGGGCAATTTTCTCTATGCAATTTTCTCTATGCAGGCATAGTGACATATAAGACATAACACAACATATAAGACAGGACAAATGAAAGAACAGGACAGACAGGAGTGTAGGGGGGGGAGGTTAGTCCCAGGAGATGGAGGAGGAGGGGGCTGGGAGCATATGCAAGTTCAGAAGGCGAATAGCCTCAAAAGTAAAGATGGCCTTCCTCCTGTTAGTCCTAACCAGAGGACAGCACAGACGCCTGCCAGAGGGCAGCCATTCAAAAACTCTATAAGACATGGGTAGAGTCTTCTAAGATGCAGTTGGCTTTCCTTAATGTTGCCTTGTCGTGCAGTGATGTCAGAGACTGAAGAAGTCACTCGTCAAAAGCTTATTCAAATTTAGTAGGATGCATTGGGAGGGTTTTCGTTATCAAACGTCGAGCGCATGGCGCAACAAGGTGTTCCTGTAGGTTTTTTAATCAGTCATGGGTGTGTTTGGGGCGTAACATCATTTAAACCAATGAGAATGACATCTGTCATTCCATTTAACGGCACAAAGCGCGATGTCAAATAAATTTTGACATTCAACGGCGACATTTAAAGGAGGCTGCTTATAGACCATTATGGAATAGTCATTCCACTAAACCATGCTTTACTAAAACCTAGCATAGCCTTCACGCATTTGCACTCCTTTATTATTTGAACTCATTGGCAAAGTGAAACTAACTTCACCATGCTGTCAGTCAACGACAAGACAGTTATATGCCATACCTGTCAACACTCCCGTTTTTACCGGGTTTCTCCCGTATTTCAAGGTCATCTCCCAGCACCCTCCCATTTTGTTATTTCTCCCGGAAAACTCCCGTAATTTGCATGGCCATCAAACTTCATTTTAAAATCATTGATCCATTCAGGTTGCCAGATTGTGTATGAAATACATAGCTTAGAAATCTGACGCACCCTAGCGGCGGCAAATTAATTTGCTCAGCCTGTACGTCTAGTATCAAACCATAGGGATTTCTATTGGCTGACGCCGTGGACATCATCCAATCACAGCGCTCTATTTTGTTAGAGAGTCTTAAGGCGGCTTAACAGGATAAGCGACAGTCCCGCGACGGTGAACAACAAGGAAGGTGGCTATGGCGAACGAAGAGCGGTTGTTTGAATCGGCGTTGGCGTCAACTTTGGAGAAGTTGGACTTGTGCTTTTCTTTGAAAGTTGGGCAACACAATGCACTTAAGTCATTCCTTTCGAAGAAGGATGTATTTGCCGTTTTGCCGACCGGATACGGATATGGTCGTAGTGCTGGCATATTGCATGCCTAGGCAGTTTGAAAGACAATTCTCTGCCCGTCCCTTGGATTAAGCGAGGTGAATGGTTCACCTGTCATAGGCTAAAACCTGGCAACCCAAAACCCAAATAAGGAAGCGGGTGCCGACTGCGCAGCCTGAATCTCCCGTTTTTGGAAAGCTAAATGTTGACAGGTATGTTATATGCAGTTACTTTCACTATTGACTGACAATAGGTTACCATCGAAAACATAGGCTGGAAAAAGCAACACTTACCCTAATATTGCTCAAATGACTGAATAAAAAAACATTTATCCTGCAGAGGAGTTGCTTATATCTTGTGACAGTGCGTCTTCAGCTGTGCTCCATACGTGTCTCTCGCCTCTCCCCTAATCACTTTTAACCGTCATTACCAATTTGCAAATGATGGTGAATAACTACTCATCATGAGATGTACAGTATTTCGTAATATCTTTATTCTAATTATGTAATCATGCAATATGTAATGTTTTGCATGGATGTGCGCTGGTGCACGTTCATGGATGATAGAAGGATGGTGTGTTGTGCACCCACCAATATGACTGTTGACAATGCGCTCTTAAAATAACATATAAACAACATTATTAAAAACCACCAATCCCATTATTTTGAGGGTTTGCGCTAAACAGAGTCTGATTCAGTGTGGTCCATGTAAAATGGGAGGACCAATGCCATCTTCCATCAACCTGGAAATATACTTAAACGCTAATTAATTCCTTGTCTATTGACAGAAACTGGTAGCCTGGCTCCGCCCTCCTACATACTTCCGCTCAATTTTCATTTCCCTTCAGTACGTCGTCTGGGTCTGGGGTCTATTCGTGAGTTTTCTCCTGCAAAAATCTGCAGGTCCAATCAGCGAACAGAGGGAGTGGCTGAGAACGATGACGTTGAGGTCGTGCGCTAGTTTGAGCCAGACATACGTCACGACCAAACGTTAGCAATTGGTTATGGCAATGGAAAGTGGCCAGACTCTGTACATTATGAAATGTACGAGAGTCTGGTAGGACCAGGCTAAGAAACTGGTGGATCTTTAGGTGAAGTCATGCTGCCTCTCTTTTGATGTGTAAATAAAACGCTTTAAAAACCCGATTTTTGCTACCATTAGTCTTACTGTGTCCTCATTCATCTGTGTATTGAGAAACCTACACATTATTCATCTTGGACTGGATCATCTTCATAATGCTGCAGAACCTCACACTGTCTCAGCCAAACTTAAAGAGAAAGTTGGAAAGACACATTGCTGCAGCATTTTCCTAACTTTTAGTCAAACACAAACAATATATTCATGTCTGTAGCCTACATACTACCGGTAATACTGATTGGAGCCCTTATGGTCTGCATGCTTTAGTGCTGTAGCCTACATACTAATACTGATTGGAGCCCTTATGATCTGCATGCTTTAGTGCTGTACATACTAATAAGTCCACATCTGATGTGAGTGTGCATTACAGTATGTGTCACTCACATTATATTCAGGTCTCTGTGAATGAACATATTCTCTTTAGTAGGAATAGGACATTAGTTGTGTGGAAAGCAGATGAACAAGCACTGATTCTGTGTTTATGCCAGTCAGTAAGAGTTCACTGAACCTGTTACTTTGAACCTGAACCTGGCTGAAGGAACTGAAAAACCAGTTCTGTGAAGGAATGTGACATTGACCAATCAGCTTGCAGCTCCTCCAGACCCCTCCCTCGGACTCAGGAAGTGAAGCTCAGGTACAGACGGCTGCTCCAACACCAGCAGGTGGGAATTAAACTAGATAAACAATCAAACTGGCCATGGTTGTTTTTGGGAAGAGGTTGACATGTTGGTAACATTAAGGACAGAGAATTGAGAAACTGCCTTTTTTAATCTTGTGCAAGTGAAAGTAAAGTTGCTGTATGGAAAATGGCTTCAAGGCTAGAGGAGGATCTATCTTGTCCTGTGTGCACGGAGATCTACAAGGACCCTGTGGTCCTGACCTGCTCTCACAGCTTCTGTAAAGTCTGTGTGCAGCAGTTCTGGAACACCAAAGGATCCAGAGAATGTCCAGTCTGCAGGAGGAGGTCATCAAGGAGGAACCTCCAACCAACTTGGCATTAAGAAACTTGTGTGAGACATATTTACAGGAGAGAGACTCACTTACAAGTCAGAGAGGAGCACTCTGTAGTCTCCATGGCGACCCACTCAGGTTGTTTTGTCATGATGATCAGCAGCTTGTGTGTTCTCGTGTCGAGACTCAAAACTCCACAAGAATCACAACTTCAGTCCCATAGTTGAAGCAGCAGCTGACCGAAAGGTAAGTCTGAAGTATAACAACTGAAATATATTTTGATTTGGATGATGAACAATATAAATATACTAGGGCTGTCAATCGATTAAAATAATTAATCTAATTAATTACATACTCTGTGATTAATTAATCTAAATTAATCGCATATATAACTTTTGCTGTGAAGGTATTTTAAATATTTAAATTCAAATGAATCATTGAATAATCAGCATCAGTGACATTGAAGTTCAAAAACTCTTTTATTATTATTTTCACTGTTCAAATAATTGCCATAATAATCTATGATATGACCTAATATGCTGAGGAAATAAATTCAAATGTGCTTGGGAAGTTTTTTTTTTTTTTTTTTTTTTTTTTTTTTTTCACATACAAGGCATTTCAGGCCACAGATATAACCTAGGGACACAATGAAAATTAATTACAATTATTATTAATTAATAACACTCCCCTCAATGTCAACACTTATTTCTTTGCATTGATGCGCGACTATAGAGTTGATGAACTCCGGTGATATGCAAATTCCTTGCTGCAGACATTGCAGAGGACTTTATTATCAACACTTTATTTTTTATCAACACCATCAGGCCATTTTTATAAAGTAAATGTTCCAATCAATGATCTAGGCAGCACGTTTTCTTCTCTCTCCTTCATTTTACAGTTTAATTTTTACTGACTAGAACGGCTCGGGGTCAAAGGTCATACGGAATCGATTAATCTGCACTAATTTTTTTAATCAGTTATTTTTTCTCAAATTAATTAATCGAAATTAATCAGTTATTTTGACAGCCCTAAAATATACTATATAATACACTGTACAGCCTATTATTTGGTCCATCATTATATACAATTATTTACCAATCACAGAATTCAAAATGCCAGTGGTTGCTGCTGTTACTGTAATTCATCACTAGGTGACAGCACTTTCCTTTCAATCCTTTTCTGCCTCATGAAGACTTTCCAAATAAAAAATCTGAATTTGTTTGTAGTTTTAGTTTTAGTAGTGATTATACATGTTATGTTATTCAGTTGCTCATTGAAATGTTCCTGAAATTGTGTTACATTTGAGAAACATGCCAGTAAAAGCATGTTGTCATAGCGATACTGAAGAAAATACAGCCCGATTGTGGTGATTGTTGAAGACCTTTCCTTCTTGGTTCTAGGAAGAGCTCATAATCAAACTACATCCCTTAAAGGAGAAGCTGAAGGCTTTTGCAAATGCAAAAGTCACCTGTGATAAAACAGTTGAACACATTAAGGTGAAAGTAATGCTTTATTTGAAACACTCATAACAGCAACACCTAATGCACAGCATATTCCAGGGGGACAAGAAGACCTTGACCTTCTTGCTGATCTTATTCCAGACTCAGACCCAGCACACAGAGAAGCAGATCAAGGAGGAGTTTGAGAAGCTTCACCAGTTTCTACGAGATGAAGAGGCAGCCAGGATAGCTGCACTGAGGGAGGAAGAGGAGCAGAAGAGTCAGATGATGAAGGAGAAGATTGAGAAGATGAGCAGAGAGATCTCATCTCTTTCAGACTCAATCAGAGCCATAGAAGCTCAGATAGGAGCTGATGATGTCACATTTCTGCAGGTCAGAACCATCCAGTTTTTGTGTCTTGAGGGTCCTTTGATATTAAGTTTTGATTACTGGTTTTCATGTTACAAATGGTCAAACTTCTGGGTAAACCACCAAGTGCAACTAGACTGTGTGTGTGTGTGTGTGTGTGTGTGTGTGTGTGTGTGTGCATGCATATGTATGTGTGTGTGTGCTAGTGTTAATTTTGTCACCTATTTTTAATTTAGTCTTAGTCTTAGTCTTGTGACGAAATGTCCTTTTTAGTCTTTGTCATATTTAGTCATTCAAATATCATTTTTGTTAGTCACGTTTTAGTCAACTAAAAGTCTCGTAATTTTAGTCTAGTTTTAGTCAAAAGAAAACTAAAGCTATCTTAGTCAGTTTTGGTCAAAAACATTTCAGTCTTTTTTATAACAAATTATTTCAGTCAGTCAGTATGTTTACATGCACAGGTAAGTCGAGCTACAGTTATAGCTCGGCTGGGATTTGACCATAGACAGTAAAAGATTTGACTGGACCACTGTCATGATCTTCGTAGACCAGTGTTTCACAAAGTGTGGTCGGGGGGACCACTGGTGGTCATAAGCTATCCCAAGTGGTCCACGAGCAGACCTGGTAAAATATAATATAGATTAGTTGTTTGCAATATTGAACCAACTTGTATGTAAATTCAAACAGTTCTACAACACTGTCTATGTCAGATATGCCAGTTTAAATCATATGAATCCTCTGACACAATTAAGCAAAGTGCAAAGACAATAAGCAAGGTGGTTCAGTGAGTATTGTGTAGGCTAATATACTGCTAGGTCTATTTTTAATTGTTTTTAGCTAGGTAGTCCGTGTGTTTCTTTTTTATTGATTAGTTAAGTGGTCCTTCATCTGAAAAAGTTTGAGAAACACCGTCTTAGACTCAAGTATGAATGTTTACTCCGTCACGCTAGATGGCAATATGCGCCCAAACGCAACACAAACTCTCTATCTTAGCTAACTTGCTAGCGAACTTTCCATATTAGCTTACTTGCTAGCAAACTTTGCATCATCAGTGTAACTAGTTAAATAGTTGACATTACTTGCTGAAAATTTTCGTACGGACATTCTGGGGATGTTAATCTGTATATGTATGAGAGAAGCTTCAACTTCTGGGTATGTAGCATTGTGGCCTAATGCCTAGGTAGTTAGCTTGCTAACTCTGGCAGAAATCTCCGGTGTTCTTGTTCCATGTAGTTTCGTACAGGGTTGCAGCAGAGAATGTCTAGTTGCAGCAACAGCACGTAGACTAGCCTACAGGAAAGCTGCTGTGCATGAACCTGAACTCGTTCAGAATATTTTGAAAACGTAACAGCTATTCTGGCTTCTCATTTTTTAGGCGAAAATGAAGAGATTTTATCTTAGATTTTTTATTTCATGCAAAACATTTTAGTCTCTCTTTTTTTTTAGTCAACAATAATGCATCTTAAGATAGTCTTAGTCAGTGTTTCAGGACATTAGTGCAGTCTTGTCATCGTTTCGTCTTAGTCATGGAAAAAAAGGTTGTTGACGAACATTTTTTCTCTAGTCTCGTCTGACGAAATTAACACTAGTGTGTGCGCATGTCAGCTCTCTTTCTCTCTCTCTCTCTCTCTCTCTCTCTGTGTTCTCTCTCTCTCTCTCTCTCTCTCTCTGTGTTGTATCTCTCTCTCTCTCTCTCTCTCTCTGTGTGTGTGTGTGTGTGTGTGTGTGTGTGTGTGTGTGTGTGTGCATGCATATGTATGTGTGTGTGTGCGCATGTCAGCTCTCTTTCTCTCTCTCTCTCTCTCTCTCTCTCTCTCTGTGTTCTATCTCTCTCTCACTCTCTCTCTCTCTGTGTGTGTGTGTGGGTGTGTGGGTGTGTGGGTGGGTCTGAGTTCACTACTAATTAAGGGCTTATGAAGATGAAAATAATTCATCCAAACATTTTAAACACACATTTTCTCCTTTGTTATTTTCCAGAACTACAAGAGCACAGTGGAAAGGTGAGTGATCTGCCTCCTGTCTCTCTCTTCTCTGTGGTTCTGAACCCAAACCCACAGCAGCACTGACTCCTGAATGTTATTCCAGAGCCCAGTGCACACTGCAGGATCCAGAGAGGGTTTCAGGAGCTCTGATCAATGTGGCAAAGCACCTGGGCAACCTGAAGTTCAGAGTCTGGGAGAAGATGCAGGAGACTGTTCAGTACAGTGAGTACACCCACACACACACACACACACACACACACATGTGGTATATTACGGTATACGGTATATTATCTAACCGAACAATATTCCCCCCACGGTTCGATGGAAGACGAGGAAACTGTTCAGTAACGTCTCACACACACACACACACAAAGAGAAGATGCTCTCTCTCTCTCTCTCTCTCTCTCTCTCTCTCACTCACACACACACACACACATACACACACACACAGAGTATCAGTTTTTAACAGAGTGGAATTAAAATAGATCAGTGGTCCCCAAACTACGGCCCGTGGGCCGGATACGGCCCGCCACCTCATTTTGGGTGGCCCCCCAAAACATGTCTGTGGTATATAGCATCTGGCCCGCATTGGAGTACGAAATCGTCAAACTATAACCTCCGCAATTTCTCCCATTCACTCTCTATGGCGAGTCTTAGCAGTACACATGTAATACTCTTTTTGTCCACTGGTGGTTTTTTGGGCGCTGTTTTGCGTTTGCCATCGAAAATGGAATGAAATGTACAGGCCTATCTGCAAACAATAAGAGGCCTATGCTGACTGCATCAGTACTCAAAGTATTCTACAAGTGTATCAATTAATTGTTAATAACTAAATAACTTCTATTCAAGTAATTTCTGGGACTTTCTGGGATTATTATTTCTATTTCTATTCACTCATTCAAATGTTCATACAAAGAGTTCACAAAGTTCTCATAAGGTGAGTAAAAGTTAGAATGGGGGTCATTTCAGACCACTTCAGCACTTCATAAAATTGTCATAGTTTGAGAACTTTAAATTATTTGTAGGATATTCACAACTTGAGCTGTGTATGCAAAGATACAGAGTTCAGAGTTCACACATTTTTGATAAAATATACTTTTGGGACTCCCTGCTAATACTTTTGGGAATGCAAAAGTATTTTTTTTATAATGTATTATTAACAATGGTATTAAATTGCAATAGCCTATGATTAAATGTAATGGAATATACAACTAAGGTAGACTGCTGTTGTTCACAGCACTAAGCTATTTATGGTTACTGATATACTCCGAGTCTCTGGCCCTCTCATAGAGTCAGGCTTAGTGAGCTGGAAGAAAAAGTTTGGGGACCACTGAAATAGATGCTAGCTGAAACCTAAACACTGCATCCAATCTCCAAGGAAAAGGACGGGTTGTAGACAGTGTGATGAAATGATGGACACAGTGATAAAGACAGATATGAGGAATGAGTGTGCATATACTGCAAGAAATTAAATCTGACCAATTAATCTGATATTAAGATCAAAAACTCTATGAAGAGACTTACCCAGTGCTCAGTCGAAAGATCTTTTTGACTAAATTCAAGAAGTTATCAAGACAAGTTTGCTCAACGCAATGGCAGCCAAATTTGCTTATTTTTAGGACAAATTTGCTTGTTTTCAGCAGACATCTTAAAATTAGTCAAACTGTTCTTAAATTAAGTCAAATGATGTTATGAGAAAGAGCTATGTAAGTCTCTTTATACTGAGTGTACTGATACACACAGAGAGAGACACAGAGAGAGAGAGAGAGAGACACACACACACACACACACATAGATAGCCACACACACACACACACTGAAATAGATGATACCTAAATACTCGTAATCTCCACAGGAAAGAATGGATATCTGTAGCTGATGTGAAAAGATAAGGACAGAGATGGAAAATGAGTGAGAATAAAGCAGTGATATTCCCCCATCATTCCACAATACAATTTCCCCTCACGGGATCAAAAAGTATATATACTTATACAACATTCCCACAGCTGGGATCCCTTCATGACTAAAGAGCATTTCACTGTTACTACTTCTCCTGCCATTACACTTGGTAACACCTCTATTAATAATGACCATCATTCACATCCTCATCACACATCACTCAGCCCTATTAATAAAGACCATCATTCACATCCTCATCACACATCACTCAGCCCTATTGATAACGACCATCATTCACATCCTCATCACACGTCACTCAGCCCTATTGATAATGACCATCATTCACATCCTCATCACACATCACTCAGCCCTATTGATAACGACCATCGTTCACATCCTCATCACACATCACTCAGTGTTCAGCTCATGTGTGTGTTCTTTCTCTCTGCAGCTCCTGTGACTCTGGATCCCAACACTGCATACCGAGGTTTCATCCTGTCTGAGGATCTGACCAGTGTGAGGTGGGGTTATGAGGGGCAGCAGCTTCCTGATAACCCAGAGAGATTTGATCACTTTGCCAGTGTCCTGGGCTCTGAGGGCTTGAACTCAGGGACTCACTGCTGGGATGTGGAGGTTGGAGAGAACACATGGTGGAGTGTGGGTGTGATGGCAGAGTTGACCCAGAGGAAGGGAGACTATGGTTATGTGAGTGGATGGTGGTATGTGGAGTATAATGGTGCTGTATATAGAGCACGTGCTCCCCCTCAGCCTCCCACTCTCCTCACAGTGACTGTGAAACTCCAGAGGATCAGAGTGCAGCTGGACTGGGACAGAGGAAAGCTGTCATTCTCTGACCCTGATAATAACACACACCTGCACACTTTCACACACACTTTCACTGAGAGAGTGTTTCCGTACTTCAGTATGAATTCTACTGGACGGGTCTTAGCAGTGACAATTACAGTGACAGCAGGTCAAAAATGACTTGTTCATGCTGTCACAAAGGTCAGAGATTATGATTGCTGAATGTTTCGTAACGTTGAATAATTTACATGGGATCTGAAGATGACATGACCTGCATACTCCCAATATTGCAAATCATTAACAGGCTGTTTTCTAAAATTATAATTAATTAGCTTTAATTTTCCAAACATTGTCTGAAGCTGGATTAATGTGGGCATCCTTCTGTTTACTTAATCTGTTAAATAACTGACATCCCTAAACCCATCAAGCAGCACAGTACACGTTTTAGCTGAGTAGAACAAATTAAAAGCTGTTTAAATGGGCTTAAATATTATGTATGAATCAATGACAATAAATTGTTTCATGATAGAAGTCATTATCTCACACTGGTCTGATGTCATGAATTGTTTTATTGGGAGTGAATGGTGCATTTTGCCTCCTCAGGGTCGCTCTCTGATTTTGGATGACACCCAAATATACAATTGTGGCGTCACATGAACTCCATTCAGTTTTGTACATCAAAGTTTTGCACCAAAAATACAATCTATGAAAAACTACCAACAGTAAAAAGTCAATGTATCTTTAGCATAAATACACCTATGGCATTTGTCCCTACAATACAAAGAACATACTGTAGCATCATGGCTTACATGGGTATCACTTCAACATCCACCATTCACAACACATACGACTTGATATCACAAGTTAACATGTAAGTACTTATACTCCACTGATGTTATTTATATCACCTGAAATACATAATAAATTACTTTTTAATTAATGAGTTTTTTAAAATGGAGATGTAGCATTTGGAACCAAACATATAGGATTATGGTAAATAGAGGTCTGTCAATGAATGCCCTTGAGTGTCTGTTCATCGTTTTAAGACTAACAGGTATTGCACACACAAAGCCTACAACTTGGTCAGGTTGGTGCACAGTACAGTTCATCAAGATGTGTGGACCTCAGGGCTGCCAACTTGGCCAGGTTGACCTGCACTGCTTTTAGGGCGTACTGTACATCACACCAAATCGATGTGCCAACTAGAGATGGGAGAGCTCAAGTGGTTAAAACTCAAAGGTACAGGAGCAGAGCTCCCTCTAGGTCCCCCACTAAGTAAGCATTGATAGAGCATTTATCAGCTCCTGCTATCTGACTCACCCTTTCACCCTCTTTATCAGCTCCTGCTATCTGACTCACCCTTTCACCCTCTTTATCAGCTCCTGCTATCTGACTCACTCTTTATCAGCTCCTGCTATCTGACTCACTCTTTCACCCTCTTTATCAGCTCCTATCTGACTCACCCTTTCACCCTCTTTATCAGCTCCTGCTATCTGACTCACTCTTTATCAGCTCCTGCTATCTGACTCACTCTTTCACCCTCTTTATCAGCTCCTATCTGACTCACCCTTTCACCCTCTTTATCAGCTCCTGCTATCTGACTCACTCTTTATCAGCTCCTGCTATCTGACTCACTCTTTCACCC
>NW_025963094.1:0-25000 GCF_017589495.1 Alosa alosa
CATCGGTTTTCTGGCGGTCCGCTGGTGGTTTGCCGACAATGCCCCAATATTTTGCCACTATTGGTCTAAACTCTTTTTTTAAATGTATTCACTTATACTTCATCCATCATTTAGTAACATTTCATGTATTTTCTTTATATTCATGACAAGTTAAATTTAAGAGATGGTGGTCCAACAAGACCACAAGTGGCACGCCACCAGCGGCATGTCACCAGCGGTCCACTATCTGCCAATCTGATTTTGTTATCTGGGAAGTAAACAGCAAAACAACTGCCCAACAGCCCGACACACACACATGTGACAAAATGATTCACAGTCACGATTATGAAAACAACTTTATGGAACTTACTGGTGTGGACCACCACTGACAGATACAGCCACAACAATAATCCATGGTTCATCTTTCAAACCGACGCGTCCTTCAAGATGACTCGTCGTGCGTTAATTTACTTTGTAAGTAAAAGGGATACATAAAAAAACACCACAAAGTGTTAGTAAAAAGGTTTTCCAAAATCCAAAGCCTTGACAAAGGCTGGTAGGAAACATGTCTGTCAGTAAACAAGAAGAAAGAGATAGAAGTGACCACGTTTTTTATACTCCCAAATACTATTCAAAACATTTGAAGTATGAAGTACAATGGAAACATTATGACAAGATTAAAGGTCAAACCCAATAAAGTAATAACCTCCATTTAATATAATAAAGACATTTTATTACACTATTGGGAAGTTATAACATCAGGTTTTATTAGATTTTATGGAGTTTAGAGTACCTTTTTATTTCTGAGAGTTACTACATTATTGGGAAATGATGACATTATTGGGTTGTTTGGGTTGGTACATCTCCTCATAAATGCTATTTATTGTACCATACTATTGTAGTTATAGTAAATTAGTAGGCTATAAGACAATATCCTCCTTGCCTCACTCCCCCCACTAACTCACTAACAGACACACATGTTCATGGAAGGACAGTAGCAATGACAGACAGGTGTATCATAGAAATGGAAATCATGGAATATCATGGAAAAGTTCATCAAAAACCGTAATTTATTTCAAAAAGTGAAACTTTCATATAATCTAGATTCATTATACATAAAGAGCTTGACATATTTAAAGCCTTTTTTTGTTTTTATCTTGATTATTCTAATCTTGATGACTATAGGTTTTACAGTTCATGGAGATCAAATCCAAATCCAGTATGTCCTTTTTGTTTAATTTCTGCCCTCTACGGGAATTGGGAATAAATAAACCTCCTTCCAACAAATACTATTGAACGCATATAAGACAAATAAACTCATATGAAATAAGTCAGATAAGGTGTGAAGTGGATGTGTACTATGGCAACAGGACAAATGCTGACATGACTTTGCCTTTTATATTACGTGATATGGCAGATGCATTTATCCAAAACCATACATAAGTAAGGACCGAAATCCAAATCATAGTAAGTTACAACACACAGATTATGCATTGGAAAAAAAAAAAAAAAAAGGGTGGGTAATGTAAGTTTTTGTTAAGATTTCACATTTCTGATCGTGCAACATGTGGAACTATCTGGAAGCAGAGGCCTTAGTGCACGGGGTCAGGGGTCAGGGGTCAGGCTCCTTATCTGCAGAGTACATTGTGTGAATTGGCCCAGAGACGGAGAGATACAGTAAGCTGCTTTGATCTCTTCGCTCTTCGCACTTGTTGTACACACTGGAGAGGGCCTTCTTCACTTAAGCTTTGTGAAAGGAACACACCAACTTATTGGGAAATGAGCTTACTTGCTATCTACCACTGAGTTAGATAAGAGGATGCCATTTTCTTCTGTGTGTGTGTGTGTGTGTGTGAAATAACAGTCTGACACTTTGGCCTAGCTTAGAGTAATTCTCTGGAAGTGGGTTACACCACTTAACTACATTCCCCAAACTGCCCAGCACACCACCACACTTTCCATGTTGAAAAGTGCATGATGACATTTTACACAAACACGGACATGGTGTTGTGCATGTGCAAAGAAGCAAATCCCACAGCCATCATGCAGTATTGTGTTGATGTGAAGTAGCTACTGAGGTTATCAGCTGTAAAAGTCAGAGTGAATCATCTGTGAATGTTCCAGAAATTTAGAGTTACAGGCCTACAGTACTTCCTGTTCTCTACAATAAGGTTAGTCTTTTTGGACCCCACCGTGAGCTTCAAGCCAGCGTTGCCATACCTAAACCTAACCCTAAACCTAATCCTAAACCTAACACTAAACCCAATCCTAATCCTAAACCTAACCCTAGTGCCTTCCAGGCAACGCTGTCTTGAAGTCGACGGTGGGGGCTCAAAAGACCATCACAAGCCCTATTTTGGAAATGTGTAGCATGGGCCAAGGAACCCCTTACGTTTCGGCTCAGACCCGACTTGCAGGACGTCTAAATGATTCTAATTTTAGTTTCAGTAGTTGTGCTGCCAGAGTCAGAATGGACAATGACTTTTCTTTTGACATGAATATTTGCATGATAGTATGCAAAAAGAAGATGGCTGCCAATGCGGAAAAGAAACCCATACATTGTAGTTCATATTTGCAATAATCATGGGTAAACAAAATATAAAATCCTTTGGAATGACATTCTGTACTTTTGATAACAAATAATTATGTAATATACTAACATGTATAGACCCCTTCTCTCCTCCATCTTGTATCATGCAGGAGAAAAGCCAAACATCAGTCCTGCACAAGATACGTCCAGTCTGTTTTTTGTTTTTAACACATTCATCACACACAAAATGGTTGCCATTTGATGCAGTGAAATGTAAGAGAGGGAGATGGGCTGCTCACTTTCATCTTGACCTCTGTTCCTCAGAGCTCATGCTGCTGTTAGGCCACACTCACCCAGATTTAGTGTTAATTTTGTCACCTATTTTTAATTTAGTCTTAGTCTTAGTCTTGTGACGAAATGTCCTTTTTAGTCTTTGTCATATTTAGTCATTCAAATATCATTTTTGTTAGTCAAGTTTTAGTTCCACTAAAAGTCTCACATTTTAGTCTAGTTTTAGTCCAAAGAAAACTAAAGGTATCTTAGTCTTAGTCAGTTTTAGTCAACACATTTTAGTCTTTTTTTTTATAACAAATTATTTCTGATTACCATTTGAGTCAAATAGTGTTTCACACATCTCAATTTTCCAACAATATTGTGTGTCCACAGGGCTAATCCTCTGTGTGTAGTAGAATCCATCTTGTCTCGTTGGGTAGGCTCGCCATCTTGTCGTTGTCGCTACATGTGTTGTCCATGTCAGACGAAGCATTCAGTTCAAAGCAATAAAAGTTTGTGTCGTTCAATCAAACTGAGAAAGGCAAATCTTCAATAAAGTATTTTCTGAAAACTGACGTTGTAATAACTGATGAAATTCAAAAGAAAAATCTCAAAACAGATATGCTAGTCAATGACGATGCAGGCTATACTCTGGAGCTAGCACTCAATTAGACAAAAAACATAAAAGACTGTAGCTTTAAACAGCACGTTTCGTTTCACACAAACGGTATCTGAAAGTATAATACTTTAAATCTTGACCTAAACTGACTTTAACCAGGTCGTTTAGTCGCAATTGGTTTATTTTAATGTTCTCACTCTATCGCTTTCTCAGCTTCTTTTTTCCCTCCGTCTTCGTTCTCTTTTCTTTTCTGGACTGACGAATTCTTAGTTAAGTTTCGATTCCCTGTTTTCTCTCACTACATCCTGTAGAGGGAGCTCTAACATTTTCCTACTCATTAAAGCTATACTATTTTAAAGCTATAGAGTTCATTTTTATTCACTTCTTAATCAAATATCTGCAATGCATATTTTCTGTTGTCACTTCTTTCTTAGTTTCAATAAAATATAAATCAATAAACTAAACACTGTTTTGATGTTTATTATTATTGATCTTATTTTGGGTTCATAGGTTAGTTTGTAAACCTGGGTTACATAAGCACTTTGTCAAAACTAAACAGACGGTTCAAATCATTCCAGTATGAAACGCGTTTACTACCATCATGCTGTGTCGCGTGTGTGGTGCATGAGTTGCGCTGTCATTGGCTCTTGTAAACATTCCCAAGCTCCGCCCGAAGTTTGCTTAGATTACTTCGATTACAACTATGATGACCGCATAACATGGTAAGGTGTCAGTCAAGTTACCCCACGTTTTGCGTTGTGTCATGTCAGTGCCAGGTTACTCCCCACGCCCTCCCTCTCTAGACTACTCTGTGAATACTTTTTTTTATATAGGTATTGCATTTGTTTTTGAAAGTGGCAAAGCTCCAGTCTTAAACCCTCTTATTTATTTTTTATTAACGATTCACCATTATCCCAATAATGAAAAGGCACACACAGAGACATCTAGCTCAATGCTTATCGCGTCTCAGTTGTATCCTGTAAGTATTTCTGGGGTTTAAATGAGGGGAGGGCTGTTTCTAGGAGTGGTATCATTTACAGGAAGATCCACACCATAATTTAAGTGCTGTTACCAGTATGTTTATTCACTGTGGAAATAATTTAACTGATAAAGGCTCTACTGAGATCAAGGTACATGGCCACTGGTACTTTGATCAGACAGTGGCACATACAGCCATGTACACTACCAGCCAACACTTTGTGTGTGGCTCCGTTTCGACCAATCACAGATGGTGTTTCTGCCCTGAGAGTGAAAGCTGTTAGTAAAAAGGTTTTCCAAAATCCAAAGCCTTGACAAAGGCTGGTAGGAAACATGTCTGTCAGTAAACAAGAAGAAAGAGATAGAAGTGACCACGTTTTTTATACTCCCAAATACTATTCAAAACATTTGAAGTATGAAGTACAATGGAAACATTATGACAAGATTAAAGGTCAAACCCAATAAAGTAATAACCTCCATTTAATATAATAAAGACATTTTATTACACTATTGGGAAGTTATAACATTAGGTTTTATTAGATTTTATGGAGTTTAGAGTACCTTTTTATTTCTGAGAGTTACTACATTATTGGGAAATGATGACATTATTGGGTTGTTTGGGTTGGTACATCTCCTCATAAATGCTATTTATTGTACCATACTATTGTAGTTATAGTAAATTAGTAGGCTATAAGACAATATCCTCCTTGCCTCACTCCCCCCACTAACTCACTAACAGACACACATGTTCATGGAAGGACAGTAGCAATGACAGACAGGTGTATCATAGAAATGGAAATCATGGAATATCATGGAAAAGTTCATCAAAATGTTAATTAATTCCCGTAATTTATTTCAAAAAGTGAAACTTTCATATAATCTAGATTCATTATACATAAAGAGCTTGACATATTTAAAGCCTTTTTTTGTTTTTATCTTGATTATTCTAATCTTGATGACTATAGGTTTTACAGTTCATGGAGATCAAATCCAAATCCAGTATGTCCTTTTTGTTTAATTTCTGCCCTCTACGGGAATTGGGAATAAATAAACCTCCTTCCAACAAATACTATTGAACGCATATAAGACAAATAAACTCATATGAAATAAGTCAGATAAGGTGTGAAGTGGATGTGTACTATGGCAACAGGACAAATGCTGACATGACTTTGCCTTTTATATTACGTGATATGGCAGATGCATTTATCCAAAACCATACATAAGTAAGGACCGAAATCCAAATCATAGTAAGTTACAACACACAGATTATGCATTGGAAAAAAGGGTGGGTAATGTAAGTTTTTGTTAAGATTTCACATTTCTGATCGTGCAACATGTGGAACTATCTGGAAGCAGAGGCCTTAGTGCACGGGGTCAGGGGTCAGGGGTCAGGCTCTTTATCTGCAGAGTACATTGTGTGAATTGGCCCAGAGACGGAGAGATACAGTAAGCTGCTTTGATCTCTTCGCTCTTCGCACTTGTTGTACACACTGGAGAGGGCCTTCTTCACTTAAGCTTTGTTAAAGGAACACACCAACTTATTGGGAAATGAGCTTACTTGCTATCTACCACTGAGTTAGATAAGAGGATGCCATTTTCTTCTGTGTGTGTGTGTGTGTGTGAAATAACAGTCTGACACTTTGGCCTAGCTTAGAGTAATTCTCTGGAAGTGGGCTACACCACTTAAGTCCATTCCCCAAACTGCCCAGCACACCACCACACTTTCCATGTTGAAAAGTGCATGATGACATTTTACACAAACACGGACATGGTGTTGTGCATGTGCAAAGAAGCAAATCCCACAGCCATCATGCAGTATTGTGTTGATGTGAAGTAGCTACTGAGGTTATCAGCTGTAAAAGTCAGAGTGAATCATCTGTGAATGTTCCAGAAATTTACAGTTACAGGCCTACAGTACTTCCTGTTCTCTACAATAAGGTTAGTCTTTTTGGACCCCACCGTGAGCTTCAAGCCAGCGTTGCCATACCTAAACCTAACCCTAAACCTAATCCTAAACCTAACACTAACCCTAAACCTAAACCTAATCCTAACCCTAACCCTAAACCCAATCCTAAACCTAACCCTAATCCTAAACCTAACCCTAGTGCCTTCCAGGCAACGCTGTCTTGAAGTCGACGGTGGGGGCTCAAAAGACCATCACAAGCCCTATTTTGGAAATGTGTAGCATGGGCCAAGGAACCCCTTACGTTTCGGCTCAGACCCGACTTGCAGGACGTCTAAATGATTCTAATTTTAGTTTCAGTAGTTGTGCTGCCAGAGTCAGAATGGACAATGACTTTTCTTTTGACATGAATATTTGCATGATAGTATGCAAAAAGAAGATGGCTGCCAATGCGGAAAAGAAACCCATACATTGTAGTTCATATTTGCAATAATCATGGGTAAACAAAATATAAAATCCTTTGGAATGACATTCTGTACTTTTGATAACAAATAATTATGTAATATACTAACATGTATAGACCCCTTCTCTCCTCCATCTTGTATCATGCAGGAGAAAAGCCAAACATCAGTCCTGCACAAGATACGTCCAGTCTGTTTTTTGTTTTTAACACATTCATCACACACAAAATGGTTGCCATTTGATGCAGTGAAATGTAAGAGAGGGAGATGGGCTGCTCACTTTCATCTTGACCTCTGTTCCTCAGAGCTCATGCTGCTGTTAGGCCACACTCACCCAGATTACAATTGCTGTAGGTACTGTCAAACTATTGTTTAATGTTTTTATTTTCTAACTCCACAAGAGGCATTCAATGATAGATATCTTCACAAAAACACAGAAAGACACGTGCGTCGGCGTCGCGTCTGTCTCGACTGCATGCAGGTGTTATGACTCGGTCTGCTCATCCATGACTGTGATTGAATGATAACATTCTAAACTAAAATAACAGTGACAACCTTCTGCTACACAAGACAGGTCAGACAGGAAATATTACATAACACAGGAGAGCATCCACCCTTACATCATATGGCATGACAATGGAATGGATTTCATTGTAATGCCATATAGTTTTGGTCATGGTTATTCTTGGCCCAAAGTAATGTACAATAACAATAAGCAAAATCACATGCAACAATGTAACACATGAACAGTTTAAAAGTAGTAAGTAAGTAAGTAATTAAAATGAATTTATAAGGCACAAATGAAATACAGTTTACACTGACCACAGTGCCGTACAAAGTGCAAATTAAAAAGAAACGTAAATACAAATACATAATGCAAAAATCAAAAACAATCATACAAGGGCAGGAAATGCCAGCGAGAAGAGGTGCGTTTTGAGTTTAGATTTTAAAATAGTGATAGAGGGGGTATCGCTGATGGAAGGCGGCAGCTGGTTCCACAGGCGTGGTGCAGCAGCTCTATCACCTCTTTGCTTGAGTCTGGAGCGTGGGACATGCAAAAGACCCATGCTGCGGGATCTGAGGGACCTGGAGGATGAGTGGTGGTGGATGAGGTCTGAGATGTAAGAAGGTGCCAGATTGTGAAGGGCTTTAAGAACCATCAATAAAATCTTAAAATGGATTCTGTACTGGATGGGCAGCCAGTGGAGAGAGGTGATATGTTCCCATTTTTTAGAAGGTTTCTTGCAGAGGATGTAACATGGGGGGAGAGAACACCCAGGTAAGGCACGGGGAGACTTGTGATTTAGAGGGACCAAAAACAATGACTTCGGTTTTGTCATTATTCAGTTGGAGGACGTTTTTACCCATCCATACTTTGATCTCCTCCAGACAATCTAAGAGGGTCTGGAGGGAATCATCTGCATAGAGGTGAAAGGAAATGTTATATTTTGAGATTATGTTACCTAAAGGGAGCACAGGGAGAAGAGGACTGGACCTAATATGGACCCCACATGACAGAGAGGCGGATGTTGAAGAGAACTGACCAATGGATACTGAGAAAGATCTATTGCTGAGATATGAGGTGAACCATTTTAAGAGCTGAACCTCTTAAACCAGCACACTGCTCTAGGCGCAACAAGAGAATGGTGTGGTCAACAGTGTCAAATGCAGCACTAAGGTCTAGTAGGACCAGAATGGCATTATCACCAGAGTCTAGGGTGAGGAGCAGGTCATTGGTAACTTTCAACAGGGCTGTCTCAGTGCTGTGTCGTGCTCTAAAACCAGCAGAGTTAAAAATGGCAGTAGTTGTGATAAGACAACCTTCTTCAGTATTTTTGAGATAAAGGGTAATTTTGATATCGGGTGATAGTTTTTAGCAGTGTTTGCGTCTAAATTGGGTTTTTTAAGCACAGGGTTGACCTGGGTCCAGTGTGGGGATGGGAGGCCAACGGCAGTGAGAGGTTTGGGGTCAGAGAGGACTGGACTTCTAATGGGTGAAGCTTCCTGGACAAAACTCACTCATTTGTGACTGTTACATAAGCAGATATTACAGATTTACCGTTGCTGAAGTACGATGATGAGAATACCTCCAACAGTTACAGTCATGATAATTACCATTATCTCAAAGCTGGGTGTCCCAGACCCCACTAGAAGACAAAAGATGAGATTATTCAGTTATTTGTGTCAATAGTTGTGCAGATAAATATCATAGTCATAAGATCATAAGATGTCTGAGATGCTATCATTTAAAATGTATAATTTCAAACCTTTTGCATGCCTTTGTGTTTCATCACCACCCTAAAAGGCGTGCATGCACAATGATCTTGTTTTTAATACTGTTACTACCAAGTGCAGTTCACATAATCGATTAAAAAAACATCAGTAACACTTTATTTGAAGGGGTCTACATAAGGGTGACATGTAACCGTCATAAGAATGACATGATTAATCACACATTATTGATGTTTATGACTGTTGTCATAATATGTCATTCGGTTTTTGGAATGTCAAGTTGACATTGTTTGGGTGTCATCATTATAACAACTTGACATTAGCCAAGATGACATTATTTGACAGGTCTTTGCCATGACAACTTGCAAACTAAAGTGTAATAACTAATTTCATAATGCAGCATACTGTAGTTTGTAACCTGTGACTGCTTTGATGATAGTACATAATTAGAGGTGACGTGAGGCCCAGAAACTCACTTATATTCCGTAATATGAAGCCTTTGGCGGTCCCATGTGAGTTTGTGACCTCACAGGTATATTGGCCATTAAAGTCAGAGGTCAACCTCGGGAACCGCAGTCTGTCCCCGTCTGGTGTCACACCATCAGGCAAGTCCAGGCCCTCTCTGAGAGAAAACAATAAGAGTTACATAATGCTGGACATTTCTGGAAATCTACTGTTACTTTGGCTGGTAACACTTTACTTTGGTAAACGCTGGTACACCTTTGGCCTTTTCCTGAATGTATATTAATCAATCTAAACATATTCTCATAATTTTCCCTTAGTGTACTTGCTTCTTTAACCATGTTCCTAATAGCTGAATTGATAATGCCTAAATCCATACACAGATTAAAAAGTAACATTTTGCAAATATAGTCCATTGCAAATTTTGGTAACACTTTACGGTAAGGGTACATGAATTATCATGAATTAATGCATGAATTAATTCATGAGTTATGCATTACTTACTATGCATTCATTTATATCTTATGAATTATCAGGAATTGACATGAGTTCATATTCTCTCATTCATGACCTCATGCATGAACAATACATAAACTAAAGCATTAGGTATGGCTACATCATTATGATTTATGATTTATTAAGCATGATCATCATGATTACATGAATGTAAGGTATAGCTCATGAGTACATCATGTTTGTTTGTGGCCCCTCAACTAAAGTGTTAACAATGACGTGTTTAGAGAGCTGCACAAGTTGTGCTCAAATCAGAATTTGAGTAGTGATGACCACATTTTTGGCAGAAAAAGAAATCATCATGATCATTCTTAATACATCATAAATCATAATGATGTGCCCATCATACTTAATGCTATAGTTGATGTGTTGTTCATGTATGAGGTCACAAATGACAGAATATGAACTCATGTACATTTCTGATGATTCATGAGATATTGAGGAATTAAGTAATACATACATTATGAATTAATTAATGCATGAATTCATGATAATTCATGTACCTTACCATAAAGGGTTACCCATAATTTTGACAAATTCAGTTCTCTTCACAACTCAGCTCTCAGTCCTCTCTCTCTCTCTCCTTCTCTTGCTCTATCCATTTCATTCATTCACACATACATTCACAGTAATCCTAATGATGACACATACTCACACAGTAGACATATATATCATATGCATGCACATGCACACATACAGGCACATAAACAGGCAAACACACAAGCACATGCACATGCACGCACACACACCCACCCACACACATAAACATAAACATGTACACGCACACATGCACACAATTCAAGAATTTCTCAGAATTATGAACAGGCAAGATGGGGGTGGGGTTGTATAAAATCTATATTACATGTGAAATCTATGAACTATAATCATGTTTTGGTACTTGTTGTCTAGCAGATACCAGTGAGAATTGAGTGTGCATAATGCAATTCAGTGAGACAGTTAGAATCATATATGCCTTTCAGCGTGACTTATTTTTGTGGAAAACATGTGCTGGACTGGGCGGCGGTCATATTTTGTACCGCTCTGCGGTACATCTAGTTTTGACATATTATCGTCGTTCTGTCTTCCACGTTCATGAAAGGTTTGCTATGAATGTTGAGTCATGTCTCATGAAACAGTCATGAATGCTTTATGTGCAGTTTATGACAGCTGCTATGAATGTGTTATGAACTCACCCGTCAAGTAAAGTGTTACCCACCTTTTCTACCCACTTACAACAGTGACAAGATAGGGAAACGTCTGCAGAATCAGATCAGTAGATGGTTCCTATCACCACGCAAACCAATGCTCAGTGGTGGAACGTAACGAAGTAGCCTACAAATAGGCCTACTTCGTTACTATACTTAAGTACATTTTCCACGTATTTGTAGCCTACTTTTACTTAAGTAGAATTTATAGTGCATACTTTTTGACTTTTACTTCGTTACATTTTACAGCAATTATCTGTACTTTTACTCCGCTACATTTCTCCACACCATCGTTGGAGCGCTACGTGCCCAGCTTCTAAATCTTTGAAACATAAGCTTCTAGTCTAAACCAGGCAAAGCGTGAGCTTGTAGCCATCTGCAGCTATATTCACCAGACCCATGGCTACACTGGACATGCAACTGTGTTCTGTGCCTTTCTCTGTCTGTTATCTGCAGCATTAGGGCCTCCTCTCCGATGACATTGCTATCCGCGGATCAGCAAAGTTACAGGCTATGCCCATGCTTCCGTCACACGTCTGATCATTTGCACAAATGAATGGTTGACTATTATAGAACCGCTGGCCGAAAAAAACGTAACATTTTCCAGATTAGGAAATATTTCTTAATTGTGTGTGATCAAATAAAGAGGCATAGCCGGGGGGTAGTAACGTGAGTGCTCATTCAATGTCTATATGCATCTGCGCAAGTGAAACTGAACCTAATCATAAAGACACCTTTCTCAGCAACTTTTCTGTTCAATCAGCAGAATTGGCATTAGGCCTACAATCCACCCGACGTTTCCCTTGTCTACCCCGTTAAACTTCAGGCTCTCGTGTTTTGCGAGATATTTTACTCAGCAGATCACCCTAGTAGATAACCAGAATTACAGTCTCTAGAATTGTAGGTCAGAATGTAAACTAGGCCACAGATGGTAAGCACAATTGCATTAGCTTAAAACTATCTAGTCGAGTATAACCTAAAACTAGCTAAATTAAAATGCCACAGCCAATACTGATTTTTCTTTTAGAATATAGATATTAAGAGAATAAATCATTATGCACTTTTACTTTTAATACTTAAAGTACATTTAAAAGCAGGTACTTTTTACTTTTACTTAAGTAGGGTCATTGTGTCATTGTCATTGTGGTACTTTTACTTTTACTAAAGTAAATATGTCTCTGTATATTTGTACTTTTACTTAAGTACTGAGTTTCAGTACTTCCTCCACCACTGCCAATGATTCAGAAAGCTTTGCATGCTGACCACCTCTGATGGAAATTCTTAATGCTGACATGTGCGTCTTCAGTCACACTGAGGTTTCCATTGGAGCCCTTTTTGACACCATGTGGTCAGACAAGCTTGCTTTACAGGCTCACTTGTTGCTCTTGTTGAGCAAGTGCTCAAAAAGCACCAGACTGATCTAATACAGTTTGTCTCGATTTTTTTTTACACACATTTTCTGAAAGCATGCCTCATACTCTCAGAACTCTACACACAAAAATCAAAACACACACACACACACACACACAATGGGCAAAACCCCTCAATTCTCCTGCAAAATGAAACTTTACATTCAAAACAATGTTATTTCTTCTCAAAATGGTATTTTGTTTTCAAATGACACACACAAAACCATCATATGAATAGACATTTATAAGAACCAGTTGAACACTGACATGCTCAATGTAAAACACTATAATGAATGGAAAACACTTCTCCATTCATCATAATGACTTAGGCCTCTCTTTTTGTTCAGTGTTACACTTACTACAGACAGTACATACATAAGTTTGTTGTAACATATTTGAGAATATTGTGTTTATACTCAGAACACACAAATACACGGTAACAAATATATTTTATTTTCCCCCACAAAAACAGTGTACACAGTGCACATCCCAACCAACATAAAGTTGCACATACAGTGGTCTACTTACAAAACAACAGACAAATTTCCTGTATACAGTTACAGTAAAAAACAAAAAACTATGCTGCATCCTCTCTTCTGTTTTTGGTCTGGCCACCACCTCATCCACATCACAAGCATTATGCTAAAGCTCTGATTGCTAATTGTCAAACTGTGAGACAGGTATTTGCCCATGTGATGAGTCAGTGTGCATAGTAGGGCAATTACAGTAACTTTAGAATTTGAATGGCAGTATGTTCCTTGTGAAACTGCAAACTGCAATTACATTGACAAAGAGTAATGACAAGTTACATATACAGTATATATTTATATATTAGATATATGTATTTATCCTATCATCCTAAATACAGATTAAAAGTGCATCATGATGGATGATTTTCCATTTAAGGGCTTCTTCAGCCAGGTGCACAGAACGCTGCATCCGTTATGGATCCATAGTTCTCTGGTAGTACTGAAAACTGAACTCAGGTTCTGGCTCAGACTCTCTTGCTCCAGTTCAAATGGAAGGCCACTGTTTCACAATTTCAGTAGGCAGTGAGTAGCCAAATGGTGTGTGTGTGTGTGCATATGTGTGCGCAGGTGTGTGTCTTTGTGTGTGAGAGTTTACCCACAAAGAAAATCAGAACTCATCATGATCCTTTGAGGCACTGGTGTCAACTGCAGAGAAAAAATAATCATGGGTTAGGTAGAGAAAGTGTGCTGAATGAACACAGTCATGGTGGCCACCAGCTGAGAAAATGTGAGATTCCTCTGTCCAGTGCCATAACCACAGCCGGTGCAGCCAGTGTGGCCAAGCCCCCCTACCCCCACCCCCTCTGACTCGGGGGGAGGGAGTTCTCGGGGGATATGGTGTAGTGCATAGTGTACCAATTCCCTAAATTATCAAACATTACATAGAAGAGCAGCAACACATGCATGTACATTTGTCATACTCAAATAAGCCAACGTCCAGGTTATCATATTAACCACATATTGCATGCTATCTGCAAATTGTATTACACACAAGGGCGTAGGTTTGGTCTGAGCTTTGGTGGGGACACTACCCACTACCCCCCCCCCCCCCTCCGAATATATAAAATGATTAAAATGTGCTACTGTCCAACTACTATCCATGATTAAAATGTGCTACTGTCCAACTTGATCTAACTACACTGTGTAGCCTACATAATCTGATTTTAATATGTAGGCTACAGATATGTAGGCTATATTTAACATTTATTTTCTATTTGGTCTGTTATGAAATCATGCCCATTTAAGCACAGCTCAGTTTTAAGAAAATTAAATACATAGACAAAATGCTTAGCATTTTGTGAAAAGAAATCATTAAGGCTACATTGACAAACATGAGCTGCCTGTATATTCTCTGATTCTAATATTTACAGATATCTAGGCGATGTAAGCACAGCTCAGTTTTAAGAAATGCAGCCGAAAGACCATGTTGAATTTTGCTATAATTTATTTCAAAACCGGATTACTCTGGAACAGCTAACTATACATATATATATATATATATATATATATATATATAATATATAACTATGTATTGGGGCAGCCGTGGCCCACTGGCCTCTGGACTTGTTACCGGAGGGTTGCGGTTCGAGCCCCGACCAGTGGGCAGCGGCTGAAGTGCCCTTGAGCAAGGTACCCTAACCCCTCACTGCTCCCGGAAGCCGCCCGTCGTAGCAGGCAGCTCACTGCGCCGGGATTAGTGTGTGTGCTTCACCTCACTGTGTGTTCACTGTGTGCTGTTTGTGTTTCACTAATTCATCGATTGGGTTAAATGCAGAGACCAAATTTCCCTCAATGGGATCAAAAAGTATATATAAGATATATACACGGGAATGCATTACACCTTTGTGTTCGGTAAGGTCTGCTGTTTATTCTGATATATGGTTTGTCATGTGTTGCGTGAAGAGTGTTGGCCTACGATATTCCACCGAGACGAATGGATGTGGAGATGGGCGCAGAGAATAATTATTAAATCTCTTGAAGTTATTTTTCTTGCGAACTGTTTATTACAGCAAACAGTGGCTAGCTAGCACCGTTTAAAAGCTAAGAAAAGGCTCTTTCATGTGACACATGTGTGATGAGTAGCCTACTTCTCGAGGAGTTCAACAGAGAAGAATGGGTGAATTTGGACGCACTTCATGCTTGTAGTGAAGTAAAGATGAAGCGCTGCATGCTGCGCAGGAGACTGCGGCTCACTTGTAGTTATTATAGGTAACTTCAAATCAGCGTGATTTACCCTTATAGGCTACTGCACATTACAAGATCTGTACGAGATGATCCGCAGCACTGAAGTGAGAAATGATTTAACTCTTTGTGTAGCGCATGTGAGCGCTTTTTTCCCCATTTCAACCTGAATATTGGTGGGGACATTTCAGTCGTAATTTGACATTGGTGGGGACACGTCCTTCGGTCCCCACGCAAATCTACGCCCCTGATTACACAATGGATACGATAGACCATAACAATATTATACACAACCCACAACTGATTAGAGTAAAACTTGACATTCCTTTCTACTGGTATGCATTATATCTGCTAAATTAATACATGTAAATGAAATATACTTCTAACTCCCAACTTCTATATGAACTAATTTCATAATGCAGCATACTGTAGTTTGTAACCTGTGACTGCTTTGATGATAGTACATAATTAGAGGTGACGTGAGGCCCAGAAACTCACTTATATTCCGTAATATGAAGCCTTTGGCGGTCCCATGTGAGTTTGTGACCTCACAGGTATATTGGCCATTAAAGTCAGAGGTCAACCTCGGGAACCGCAGTCTGTCCCCGTCTGGTGTCACACCATCAGGCAAGTCCAGGCCCTCTCTGAGAGAAAACAATAAGAGTTACATAATGCTGGACATTTCTGGAAATCTACTGTTACTTTGGCTTTTTCCTGAATGTATATTAATCAATCTAAACATCATTTTCCCTTAATGTACTTGCTTCTTTAACCATGTTCCTAATAGCTGAATTGATAATGCCTAAATCCATACACAGATTAAAAAAGTAACATTTTGCAAATATAGTCCATTGCAAATTTTGGTAACACTTACGGTAAGGGTACATGAATTATCATGAATTAATGCATGAATTAATTCATGAGTTATGCATTACTTACTATGCATTCATTTATATCTTATGAATTATCAGGAATTGACATGAGTTCATATTCTCTCATTCATGACCTCATGCATGAACAATACATAAACTAAAGCATTAGGTATGGCTACATCATTATGATTTATGATTTATTAAGCATGATCATCATGATTACATGAATGTAAGGTATAGCTCATGAGTACATCATGTTTGTTTGTGGCCCCTCAACTAAAGTGTTAACAATGACGTGTTTAGAGAGCTGCACAAGTTGTGCTCAAATCAGAATTTGAGTAGTGATGACCACATTTTTGGCAGAAAAAGAAATCATCATGATCATTCTTAATACATCATAAATCATAATGATGTGCCCATCATACTTAATGCTATAGTTGATGTGTTGTTCATGTATGAGGTCACAAATGACAGAATATGAACTCATGTACATTTCTGATGATTCATGAGATATTGAGGAATTAAGTAATACATACATTATGAATTAATTAATGCATGAATTCATGATAATTCATGTACCTTACCATAAAGGGTTACCCATAATTTTGACAAATTCAGTTCTCTTCACAACTCAGCTCTCAGTCCTCTCTCTCTCTCTCCTTCTCTTGCTCTATCCATTTCATTCATTCACACATACATTCACAGTAATCCTACGTATGACACATACTCACACAGTAGACATATATACGCATGCATGCACATGCACACATACAGGCACATAAACAGGCAAACACACAAGCACATGCACATGCACGCACACACACCCACCCACACACATAAACATAAACATGTACACGCACACATGCACACAATTCAAGAATTTCTCAGAATTATGAACAGGCAAGATGGGGGTGGGGTTGTATAAAATCTATATTACATGTGAAATCTATGAACTATAATCATGTTTTGGTACTTGTTGTCTAGCAGATACCAGTGAGAATTGAGTGTGCATAATGCAATTCAGTGAGACAGTTAGAATCATATATGCCTTTCAGCGTGACTTATTTTTGTGGAAAACATGTGCTGGACTGGGCGGCGGTCATATTTTGTACCGCTCTGCGGTACATCTAGTTTTGACATATTATCGTCGTTCTGTCTTCCACGTTCATGAAAGGTTTGCTATGAATGTTGAGTCATGTCTCATGAAACAGTCATGAATGCTTTATGTGCAGTTTATGACAGCTGCTATGAATGTGTTATGAACTCACCCGTCAAGTAAAGTGTTACCCACCTTTTCTACCCACTTACAACAGTGACAAGATAGGGAAACGTCTGCAGAATCAGATCAGTAGATGGTTCCTATCACCACGCAAACCAATGCTCAGTGGTGGAACGTAACGAAGTAGCCTACAAATAGGCCTACTTCGTTACTATACTTAAGTACATTTTCCACGTATTTGTAGCCTACTTTACTTAAATAGAATTTATAGTGCATACTTTTGACTTTTACTTCGTTACATTTTACAGCAATTATCTGTACTTTTACTCCGCTACATTTCTCCACACCATCGTTGGAGCGCTACGTGCCCAGCTTCTAAATCTTTGAAACATAAGCTTCTAGTCTAGACCAGGCAAAGCGTGAGCTTGTAGCCATCTGCAGCTATATTCACCAGACCCATGGCTACACTGGACATGCAACTGTGTTCTGTGCCTTTCTCTGTCTGTTATCTGCAGCATTAGGGCCTCCTCTCCGATGAGATTGCTATCCGCGGATCAGCAAAGTTACAGGCTATGCCCATGCTTCCGTCACACGTCTGATCATTTGCACAAATGAATGGTAGACTATTATAGAACCGCTGGCCGAAAAAAACGTAACATTTTCCAGATTAGGAAATATTTCTTAATTGTGTGTGATCAAATAAAGAGGCATAGCCGGGGGGTAGTAACGTGAGTGCTCATTCAATGTCTATATGCATCTGCGCAAGTGAAACTGAACCTAATCATAAAGACACCTTTCTCAGCAACTTTTCTGTTCAATCAGCAGAATTGGCATTAGGCCTACAATCCACCCGACGTTTCCCTTGTCTACCCCGTTAAACTTCAGGCTCTCGTGTTTTGCGAGATATTTTACTCAGCAGATCACCCTAGTAGATAACCAGAATTACAGTCTCTAGAATTGTAGGTCAGAATGTAAACTAGGCCACAGATGGTAAGCACAATTGCATTAGCTTAAAACTATCTAGTCGAGTATAACCTAAAACTAGCTAAATTAAAATGCCACAGCCCATACTGATTTTTCTTTTAGAATATAGATATTAAGAGAAAAAATCATTATGCACTTTTACTTTTAATACTTAAAGTACATTTAAAAGCAGGTACTTTTTACTTTTACTTAAGTAGGGTCATTGTGTCATTGTCATTGTGGTACTTTTACTTTTACTAAAGTAAATATGTCTCTGTATATTTGTACTTTTACTTAAGTACTGAGTTTCAGTACTTCCTCCACCACTGCCAATGATTCAGAAAGCTTTGCATGCTGACCACCTCTGATGGAAATTCTTAATGCTGACATGTGCGTCTTCAGTCACACTGAGGTTTCCATTGGAGCCCTTTTTGACACCATGTGGTCAGACAAGCTTGCTTTACAGGCTCACTTGTTGCTCTTGTTGAGCAAGTGCTCAAAAAGCACCAGACTGATCTAATACAGTTTGTCTCGATTTTTTACACACATTTTCTGAAAGCATGCCTCATACTCTCAGAACTCTACACACAAATCAAAACACACACACACACACACACACAATGGGCAAAACCCCTCAATTCTCCTGCAAAATGAAACTTTACATTCAAAACAATGTTATTTCTTCTCAAAATGGTATTTTGTTTTCAAATGACACACACAAACCATCATATGAATAGACATTTATAAGAACCAGTTGAACACTGACATGCTCAATGTAAAACACTATAATGAATGGAAAACACTTCTCCATTCATCATAATGACTTAGGCCTCTCTTTTTGTTCAGTGTTACACTTACTACAGACAGTACATACATAAGTTTGTTGTAACATATTTGAGAATATTGTGTTTATACTCAGAACACACAAATACACGGTAACAAATATATTTTATTTTCCCCCACAAAAACAGTGTACACAGTGCACATCCCAACCAACATAAAGTTGCACATACAGTGGTCTACTTACAAAACAACAGACAAATTTCCTGTATACAGTTACAGTAAAAAACAAAAAACTATGCTGCATCCTCTCTTCTGTTTTGGTCTGGCCACACCACCTCATCCACATCACAAGCATTATGCTAAAGCTCTGATTGCTAATTGTCAAACTGTGAGACAGGTATTTGCCCATGTGATGAGTCAGTGTGCATAGTAGGGCAATTACAGTAACTTTAGAATTTGAATGGCAGTATGTTCCTTGTGAAACTGCAAACTGCAATTACATTGACAAAGAGTAATGACAAGTTACATATACAGTATATATTTATATATTAGATATATGTATTTATCCTATCATCCTAAATACAGATTAAAAGTGCATCATGATGGATGATTTTCCATTTAAGGGCTTCTTCAGCCAGGTGCACAGAACGCTGCATCCGTTATGGATCCATAGTTCTCTGGTAGTACTGAAAACTGAACTCAGGTTCTGGCTCAGACTCTCTTGCTCCAGTTCAAATGGAAGGCCACTGTTTCACAATTTCAGTAGGCAGTGAGTAGCCAAATGGTGTGTGTGTGTGCATATGTGTGCGTGTGTGTGTGTCTTTGTGTGTGAGAGTTTACCCACAAAGAAAATCAGAACTCATCATGATCCTTTGAGGCACTGGTGTCAACTGCAGAGAAAAAATAATCATGGGTTAGGTAGAGAAAGTGTGCTGAATGAACACAGTCATGGTGGCCACCAGCTGAGAAAATGTGAGATTCCTCTGTCCAGTGCCATAACCACAGCCGGTGCAGCCAGTGTGGCCAAGCCCCCCTACCCCCACCCCCTCTGACTCGGGGGGAGGGAGTTCTCGGGGGATATGGTGTAGTGCATAGTGTACCAATTCCCTAAATTATCAAACATTACATAGAAGAGCAGCAACACATGCATGTACATTTGTCATACTCAAATAAGCCAACGTCCAGGTTATCATATTAACCACATATTGCATGCTATCTGCAAATTGTATTACACACAAGGGCGTAGGTTTGGTCTGAGCTTTGGTGGGGACACTACCCACTACCCCCCCCCCCGAATATATAAAATGATTAAAATGTGCTACTGTCCAACTACTATCCATGATTAAAATGTGCTACTGTCCAACTTGATCTAACTACACTGTGTAGCCTACATAATCTGATTTTAATATGTAGGCTACAGATATGTAGGCTATATTTAACATTTATTTTCTATTTGGTCTGTTATGAAATCATGCCCATTTAAGCACAGCTCAGTTTTAAGAAAATTAAATACATAGACAAAATGCTTAGCATTTTGTGAAAAGAAATCATTAAGGCTACATTGACAAACATGAGCTGCCTGTATATTCTCTGATTCTAATATTTACAGATATCTAGGCGATGTAAGCACAGCTCAGTTTTAAGAAATGCAGCCGAAAGACCATGTTGAATTTTGCTATAATTTATTTCAAAACCGGATTACTCTGGAACAGCTAACTATACATATATATATATATATATATATATATATATAATATATAACTATGTATTGGGGCAGCCGTGGCCCACTGGCCTCTGGACTTGTTACCGGAGGGTTGCCGGTTCGAGCCCCGACCAGTGGGCCGCGGCTGAAGTGCCCTTGAGCAAGGTACCTAACCCCTCACTGCTCCCCGAGCGCCGCCGTCGTAGCAGGCAGCTCACTGCGCCGGGATTAGTGTGTGCTTCACCTCACTGTGTGTTCACTGTGTGCTGTTTGTGTTTCACTAATTCATCGATTGGGTTAAATGCAGAGACCAAATTTCCCTCACGGGATCAAAAAAGTATATATAAGATATATACACGGGAATGCATTACACCTTTGTGTTCGGTAAGGTCTGCTGTTTATTCTGATATATGGTTTGTCATGTGTTGCGTGAAGAGTGTTGGCCTACGATATTCCACCGAGACGAATGGATGTGGAGATGGGCGCAGAGAATAATTATTAAATCTCTTGAAGTTATTTTTCTTGCGAACTGTTTATTACAGCAAACAGTGGCTAGCTAGCACCGTTTAAAAGCTAAGAAAAGGCTCTTTCATGTGACACATGTGTGATGAGTAGCCTACTTCTCGAGGAGTTCAACAGAGAAGAATGGGTGAATTTGGACGCACTTCATGCTTGTAGTGAAGTAAAGATGAAGCGCTGCATGCTGCGCAGGAGACTGCGGCTCACTTGTAGTTATTATAGGTAACTTCAAATCAGCGCGATTTACCCTTATAGGCTACTGCACATTACAAGATCTGTACGAGATGATCCGCAGCACTGAAGTGAGAAATGATTTAACTCTTTGTGTAGCGCATGTGAGCGCTTTTTTCCCCATTTCAACCTGAATATTGGTGGGGACATTTCAGTCGTAATTTGACATTGGTGGGGACACGTCCTTCGGTCCCCACGCAAATCTACGCCCCTGATTACACAATGGATACAATAGACCATAACAATATTATACACAACCCACAACTGATTAGAGTAAAACTTGACATTCCTTTCTACTGGTATGCATTATATCTGCTAAATTAATACATGTAAATGAAATATACTTCTAACTCCCAACTTCTATATGAACTAATTTCATAATGCAGCATGTAGTTTGTAACCTGTGACTGCTTTGATGATAGTACAAAATTAGAGGTGACGTGAGGCCCAGAAACTCACCTATATGCCGTAATATGAAGCCTTTGGCGGTCCCATGTGAGTTTGTGACCTCACAGGTATATTGGCCATTAAAGTCAGAGGTCAACCTCGGGAACCGCAGTCTGTCCCCGTCTGGTGTCACACCATCAGGCAAGTCCAGGCCCTCTCTGAGAGAAAACAATAAGAGTTACATAATGCTGGACATTCCTGGAAATCTACTGTTACTTTGGCTTTTTCCTGAATGTATATTAATCAATCTAAACATCATTTTCCCTTAATGTACTTGCTTCTTTAACCATGTTCCTAATAGCTGAATTGATAATGCCTAAATCCATACACAGATTAAAAAGTTAAATTTTGAAAATATAGTCCATTATAAATTGTGGTAACACTTTATGGTAAGGGTACATGAATTATCATGAATTAATGCATGAATTAATTCATGAGTTATGCATTACTTCATTCGTTTATATCTTATGAATTATCAGGAATTGACATGAGTTCATATTCTCTCATTCATGACCTCATGCATGAACAATACATAAACTAAAGCATTAGGTATGGCTACATCATTATGATTTATGATTTATTAAGCATGATCATCATGATTACATGAATGTAAGGTATAGCTCATGAGTACATCATGTTTGTTTGTGGCCCCTCAACTAAAGTGTTAACAATGACGTGTTTAGAGAGCTGCACAAGTTGTGCTCAAATCAGAATTTGAGTAGTGATGACCACATTTTTGGCAGAAAAAGAAATCATCATGATCATTCTTAATACATCATAAATCATAATGATGTGCCCATCATACTTAATGCTATAGTTGATGTGTTGTTCATGTATGAGGTCACAAATGACAGAATATGAACTCATGTACATTTCTGATGATTCATGAGATATTGAGGAATTAAGTAATACATACATTATGAATTAATTAATGCATGAATTCATGATAATTCATGTACCTTACCATAAAGGGTTACCCATAATTTTGACAAATTCAGTTCTCTTCACAACTCAGCTCTCAGTCCTCTCTCTCTCTCTCCTTCTCTTGCTCTATCCATTTCTTTAATATTTGGGTTTGTAATCTTATTGTTTGGTATACTGTTTCATCTGGTGTATCTGTTATTCTAACTTGTTAATTTCTTAAGTTTAAGTTTGTTGTTTTTGGTTAAGTTTCCTTTTGTGACTTTGTTACAGTAGGCTATGTTTTACCTACCCGAGTTACTTTTACATTCAATTGAAGTGATATTGATTACACTCACCGTTTAAAGCTTAATGCCTAATAAATTGTTCATTTAACCACCAGTTGTATTTCTCTAAGTCCTAATATGCCATGCCATGCTCTGCCATAGCTGATAAACTAGTTACTTGGTAATTGATTCGAGATATAAATTATTAATTAAATGGAGTCAGATTAAAAGAGTTTGTAATTATAACATTACCGTAGCCTATAACTCTTCACCCTATTTGACCATTGTTCACACATGCGATCAACAGGACAACTGGCCGGCACTTTGGGCCTGCTCTTTCCTTTCAAGTGAGGACAGCCCGTCTTCTATTCATGTCGCACGGATATTTCTCCTCCCACATCCATCACATTCATACACCATCCTCCGGAGATCCGGCATGGTGCTGGAATACTTTTAGCCCAGTGTAACAATACACACAGTATACACAAGACTTTAAGCCTCAACCCGAAGCAAAGGTGTTAACTAGGGTCAGGGTGGTTCAAACAAGATCACACAACAGCGCCAATTGAGGACAGCCAAACACGTAGCCATACAAGTGGGTGCCACTCCCAGAAATACAAAATGGCTACCTATGACATGAACAGAACTGAACTGAAGAAGACCAAACAAAGGTAAAGTTACCACATTCTTACCACAACACAGCAACCAACAAAGTGGAGTGCAACAATCACAAAACAAAAGGGTCAGCACAAGTAGACCAATTACAATATTGCTGCCATATGTCATTCACTAACACATAAAGACCCACGAAAGTGAACTGCCACTACCACCACACAAAATGGACACCGCATGGTGCTCCACCACCTATACAAGTTACTTTGATGTGTATCCACAGGATTATTTTGACGCCTTATGTCAAAAACAGGAGCAACTTCCAATTTACAGTATAACGAATGGGACGTGTTTGGGAGGGTTTTTAAGTTTAAGTTCTTGAGACAAATTCTTTTTTTTGTTTTTTACTTATGTTTTAAGCCACTGCATTAGTTTAGTCCAGTAATATGTGCAACCACAAACAGCAAATGTTGTCCTGAGCTCCATAACATCTCTCAGAAAGGTTTGTGACTCTACCCAGTGAATAATAATCCGAGAAATACTTGCCCTCTTCGCTAACTAGCACACAAAATAACAGAGATATACTACTTCCTCCGCCTCACTGGAGGTTTTACCCATTTTCTTCTTTACAGCAGCACTCCACGGAAATATGTGGATAGGGAACCAGCAAGACACAAAGTGATCTGACAAAATTGGGAAGCCACACCCACTACACAAAGATCCACTGATCTGTGGAGTGACAAACGTCTCACACAAAGGTCACAAGACAATTAGCTGTTATCAGACACACTAGAGCAGTAACACACAAGTGACCAAAACCAAACCAAAAGTGGACTGCAACAACCATGACACAAAATGGGTGAGACTGTAGTCAACCACTACACACAAATGTTGCAATGCTGCAACCAACATGTTTGGAGTGCAGCTACTGTACCACAACACAAAGGTCACACACTAGAACTTATCTGTACTAGTCAACACAGCTACACAAACTTACACACATACATAGCCTCATAGCCCAGAGGCTGGTCCTTGCCCAGCTTGGTCCCAGGGTGAGAGCAACTTTAGACCCACTACAGTTTGTTACCAAAACAATTAGCTGTTATCAGACACACTAAAGCAGTAACACACAAGTGACCAAAACCAAACTAAAAGTGGACTGCAACAATCATGACTCAAAATGGGTCAAA
>NW_025963095.1:0-6677 GCF_017589495.1 Alosa alosa
TGTCTAGGCGTGAATTAAAAATAATTTGGACAATATCGGCACATTTGGAAATTTGTCAAAATCTGTCTTTTCCTGACCCCGGATGTTAACTAGAAAATCTGAAAGTCCGAAAAAATCCGACCAATTTTTTTAAACTTTTTGCCATAGATCATGCATTTCAAATGTCTAGGCGTGAATTAAAAAATAATTTGGACAATATCTGACACATTTCGAAATTTGTCAAAATCTGTCTTTTTTCCTGACCCGGACCTTATGTGAAACTGAGAAAATCTGAAAAGTCGAAAATCAAACCAATTTTTTTTCACTTTTTTTTGCCATAGATCATGCATTTCAAATGTCTAGGCGTGAATTAAAAATAATTTGGACAATATCTGCCACATTTCGAAATTTGTCAAAATCTGTCTTTTCCTGACCCAGGACCTTATGTGAAAACTGAGAAAATCTGAAAGTCGAAAAAATCAGACCAATTTGTTTCACTTTTTTGCCTCATGCATTTCAAATGTCTAGGCGTGAATTAAAAAATAATTTGGACAATATCTGACACATTTGGAAATTTGTCAAAATCTGTCTTTTTCCTGACCCCGGACCTTATGTGAAAACTAAAGAAAATCTGAAAAGTCGAAAAAAATCAGACCAATTTTTTTCACTTTTTTTTGCCATAGATCATGCATTTCAAATGTCTAGGCGTGAATTAAAATAATTTGGACAATATCTGACACATTTGGAAATTTGTCAAAATCTGTCTTTTTCTGACCCCGGACCTTATGTGAAAACTGAGAAAATCAAGAAAAGTCGAAAAAAAAATCAGACCAATTGGTTTTTCACTTTTTTTTGCCATAGATCATGCATTTCAAATGTCTAGGCGTGAATTAAAAAAATAATTTGGACAATATCTGACACATTTGGAAATTTGTCAAAATCTGTCTTTTCCTGACCGGACCTTATGTGAAAACTGAGAAAATCTGAAAAGTCGAAAAAATCCGACCAATTTGTTTTTCACTTTTTTTGCCATAGATCATGCATTTCAAATGTCTAGGCGTGAATTAAAAATAATTTGGACAATATCTGACACATTTTGAAATTTGTCAAAATCTGTCTTTCCTGAGATCCCCGGACCTTATGTGAAAACTAAGAAAATCTGAAAAGTCCGAAAAAAATCAGACCAATTTGTTTTTCACAATTTTTTTGGCCATAGATCATGCATTTCAAATGTCTAGGCGTGAATTAAAAAATAATTTGGACAATATCTGACACATTTGGAAATTTGTCAAAATCTGTCTTTTTCCTGACCCCGGACCTTATGTGAAAACTGAGAAAATCTGAAAAGTCGAAAAAAATCAGACCAATTTTTTTCACTTTTTTGCCATAGATCATGCATTTCAAATGTCTAGGCGTGAATTAAAAATAATTTGGACAATATCTGACACATTTGGAAATTTGTCAAAATCTGTCTTTTCCTGACCCCCGGACCTTATGTGAAAACTAAGAAAATCTGAAAAGTCGAAAAAAATCAGACCAATTTTTTTCACTTTTTTTTTTGCCATAGATCATGCATTTCAAATGTCTAGGCGTGAATTAAAAATAATTTGGACAATATCTGACACATTTGGAAATTTGTCAAAATCTGTCTTTTCCTGACCCCGGACCTTATGTGAAAACTGAGAAAATCTGAAAAGTCGAAAAAAATCCGACCAATTGGTTTTTCACTTTTTGCCATAGATCATGCATTTCAAATGTCTAGGCGTGAATTAAAAATAATTTGGACAATATCTGACACATTTTGAAATTTGTCAAAATCTGTCTTTTTCCTGACCCCGGACCTTATGTGAAAACTGAGAAAATCTGAAAAGTCGAAAAAAAATCCGACCAATTTTTTTTTCACTTTTTTGGCCATAGATCATGCATTTCAAATGTCTAGGCGTGAATTAAAAATAATTTGGACAATATCTGACACATTTGGAAATTTGTCAAAATCTGTCTTTTTCCTGACCCCGGACCTTATGTGAAAACTGAGAAAATCTGAAAAGTCCGAAAAAAAATCCGACCAATTTTTTTCACTTTTTTGCCATAGATCATGCATTTCAAATGTCTAGGCGTGAATTAAAAATAATTTGGACAATATCTGACACATTTTGAAATTTGTCAAAATCTGTCTTTTCCTGACGGACCTTATGTGAAAACTGAGAAAATCTGAAAAGTCGAAAAAAATCAGACCAATTTGTTTTTCACTTTTTTGCCATAGATCATGCATTTCAAATGTCTAGGCGTGAATTAAAAATAATTTGGACAATATCTGACACATTTTGAAATTTGTCAAAATCTGTCTTTTTTGACCTGACCCCTTATGTGAAAACTGAGAAAATCTGAAAAGTCGAAAAAAATCAGACCAATTTTTTTTTCACTTTTTGGCCATAGATCATGCATTTCAAATGTCTAGGCGTGAATTAAAAATAATTTGGACAATATCTGACACATTTTGAAATTTGTCAAAATCTGTCTTTTCCTGACCCCGGACCTTATGTGAAAACTGAGAAAATCTGAAAAGTCGAAAAAAATCAGACCAATTTTTTTTTCTTTTTGGCCATAGATCATGCATTTCAAATGTCTAGGCGTGAATTAAAAAATAATTTGGACAATATCTGACACATTTTGAAATTTGTCAAAATCTGTCTTTTCCTGACCCGGACCTTATGTGAAAACTGAGAAAATCTGAAAAGTCGAAAAAATCAGACCAATTGGTTTTCACTTTTTTTGCCATAGATCATGCATTTCAAATGTCTAGGCGTGAATTAAAAATAATTTGGACAATATCTGACACATTTTGGAAATTTGTCAAAATCTGTCTTTTCCTGACCGGACCTTATGTGAAAACTAAGAAAATCTGAAAAGTCGAAAAAAATCCGACCAATTTTTTTCACTTTTTTGCCATAGATCATGCATTTCAAATGTCTAGGCGTGAATTAAAAAATAATTTGGACAATATCTGACACATTTGGAAATTTGTCAAAATCTGTCTTTTCCTGACCCCGGACCTTATGTGAAAACTGAGAAAATCTGAAAAAGAAAAAAAATCCGACCAATTTTTTTCGCTTTTTTGCCATAGATCATGCATTTCAAATGTCTAGGCGTGAATTAAAAAATAATTTGGACAATATCTGACACATTTTGAAATTTGTCAAAATCTGTCTTTTTCCTGACCCGGACCTTATGTGAAAACTAAGAAAATCTGAAAAGTCGAAAAAAATCCGACCAATTTTTTTTAAGCTTTTTTGCCATAGATCATGCATTTCAAATGTCTAGGCGTGAATTAAAAATAATTTGGACAATATCTGACACATTTTGAAATTTGTCAAAATCTGTCTTTTTTCCTGACCCCGGACCTTATGTGAAAACTGAGAAAATCTGAAAAGTCCGAAAAAATCCGACCAATTTTTTTCACTTTTTTTGCCATAGATCATGCATTTCAAATGTCTAGGCGTGAATTAAAAATAATTTGGACAATATCTGACACATTTTGAAATTTGTCAAAATCTGTCTTTTTTCCTGACCCGGACCTTATATGAAAACTGAGAAAATCTGAAAAGTCGAAAAAATCAGACCAATTGGTTTTCACTTTTTTGCCATAGATCATGCATTTCAAATGTCTAGGCGTGAATTAAAAATAATTTGGACAATATCTGACACATTTGGAAATTTGTCAAAATCTGTCTTTTCCTGACCCGGACCTTATGTGAAAACTGAGAACATCTGAAAAGTCCGAAAAAAATCAGACCAATTGGTTTTTCACTTTTTTGCCATAGATCATGCATTTCAAATGTCTAGGCGTGAATTAAAAAATAATTTGGACAATATCTGACACATTTGGAAATTTGTCAAAATCTGTCTTTTCCTGACCCGGACCTTATGTGAAAACTGAGAAAATCTGAAAAGTCCGAAAAAATCAGACAATTTTTTTTCACTTTTTTTTGCCATAGATCATGCATTTCAAATGTCTAGGCGTGAATTAAAAATAATTTGGACAATATCTGACACATTTGAAATTTGTCAAAATCTGTCTTTTCCTGACCCGGACCTTATGTGAAAACTGAGAAAATCTGAAAAGTCGAAAAAATCAGACCAATTTGTTTTTCACTTTTTTTGCCATAGATCATGCATTTCAAATGTCTAGGCGTGAATTAAAAATAATTTGGACAATATCTGACACATTTTGAAATTTGTCAAAATCTGTCTTTTTCCTGACCCCGGACCTTATGTGAAAACTGAGAAAATCTGAAAAGTCGAAAAAATCAGACCAATTTTTTTTTCACTTTTTTGCCATAGATCATGCATTTCAAATGTCTAGGCGTGAATTAAAAATAATTTGGACAATATCTGACACATTTTGAAATTTGTCAAAATCTGTCTTTTTTCCTGACCCCGGACCTTATGTGAAAACTGAGAAAATCTGAAAAGTCCGAAAAAAATCCGACCAATTTGTTTTTCGCTTTTTTGGCCATAGATCATGCATTTCAAATGTCTAGACGTGAATTAAAAAATAATTTGGACAATATCTGACACATTTCGAAATTTGTCAAAATCTGTCTTTTCCTGACCCGGACCTTATGTGAAAACTGAGAAAATCTGAAAAGTCGAAAAAAATCAGACCAATTTTTTTTTTCACTTTTTTGCCATAGATCATGCATTTCAAATGTCTAGGCGTGAATTAAAAATAATTTGGACAATATCTGACACATTTTGAAATTTGTCAAAATCTGTCTTTTTCCTGACCCCGGACCTTATGTGAAAACTAAGAAAATCTGAAAAGTCGAAAAAAATCAGACCAATTTTTTTCCTTTTTTGCCATAGATCATGCATTTCAAATGTCTAGGCGTGAATTAAAAATAATTTGGACAATATCTGACACATTTGGAAATTTGTCAAAATCTGTCTTTTTTCCTGACCCCGGACCTTATGTGAAAACTGAGAAAATCTGAAAAAGTCGAAAAAAAATCAGACCAATTTTTTTTCACTTTTTTGCCATAGATCATGCATTTCAAATGTCTAGGCGTGAATTAAAAAATAATTTGGACAATATCTGACACATTTGGAAATTTGTCAAAATCTGTCTTTTTCCTGACCCGGACCTTATGTGAAAACTGAGAAAATCTGAAAAGTCCGAAAAAAATCAGACCAATTGGTTTTCACTTTTTTTGCCATAGATCATGCATTTCAAATGTCTAGGCGTGAATTAAAAAATAATTTGGACAATATCTGACACATTTGGAAATTTGTCAAAATCTGTCTTTTTCCTGACCCCGGACCTTATGTGAAAACTAAGAAAATCTGAAAAGTCGAAAAAATCAGACCAACAATTTTTCACTTTTTTGCCATAGATCATGCATTTCAAATGTCTAGACGTGAATTAAAAAATAATTTGGACAATATCTGACACATTTGGAAATTTGTCAAAATCTGTCTTTTTTCCTGACCCCGGACCTTATGTGAAAACTAAGAAAATCTGAAAAGTCGAAAAAAATCCGACCAATTTTTTTTCGCTTTTTTGGCCATAGATCATGCATTTCAAATGTCTAGACGTGAATTAAAAAATAATTTGGACAATATCTGACACATTTCGAAATTTGTCAAAATCTGTCTTTTTTCCTGACCCCGGACCTTATGTGAAAACTAAGAAAATCTGAAAAGTCGAAAAAAATCAGACCAATTTTTTTTCACTTTTTGCCATAGATCATGCATTTCAAATGTCTAGGCGTGAATTAAAAATAATTTGGACAATATCTGACACATTTTGAAATTTGTCAAAATCTGTCTTTTTTCTGACCCCGGACCTTATGTGAAAACTGAGAAAATCTGAAAAGTCGAAAAAAATAAGACCAATTTTTTTTTTTCACTTTTTTGCCATAGATCATGCATTTCAAATGTCTAGGCGTGAATTAAAAAATAATTTGGACAATATCTGACACATTTTGAAATTTGTCAAAATCTGTCTTTTTTCTGACCCGGACCTTATGTGAAAACTAAGAAAATCTGAAAAGTCCGAAAAAAATCAGACCAATTTTTTCACTTTTTTGCCATAGATCATGCATTTCAAATGTCTAGGCGTGAATTAAAAAATAATTTGGACAATATCTGACACATTTTGAAATTTGTCAAAATCTGTCTTTCCTGACCCCGGACCTTATGTGAAAACTAAGAAAATCTGAAAAGTCGAAAAAATCCGACCAATTTGTTTTTCAGCTTTTTGACCATAGATCATGCATTTCAAATGTCTAGGCGTGAATTAAAAATAATTTGGACAATATCTGACACATTTTGAAATTTGTCAAAATCTGTCTTTCCTGACCCCCTTATGTGAAAACTAAGAAAATCTGAAAAGTCCGAAAAAAATCCGACCATTTAGTTTTCACTTTTTGGCCATAGATCATGCATTTCAAATGTCTAGGCGTGAATTAAAAAATAATTTGGACAATATCTGACATATTTGGAAATTTGTCAAAATCTGTCTTTTTTCCTGACCCCGGACCTTATGTGAAAACTAGAAAATCTGAAAAGTCGAAAAAAATCAGACCAATTTTTTTTCACTTTTGCCATAGATCATGCATTTCAAATGTCTAGGCGTGAATTAAAAAATAATTCATTTACACACACACACACACACACACACACACACACACACATAC
>NW_025963096.1:0-6666 GCF_017589495.1 Alosa alosa
ATTTCTACTTCCAGGCAAGCCTTATTAAGTGCACTCTCTGAGGCTTAAAGTCTAAGGCACGTGGCCTATGATACCATCATAGTTGTTGTACCACAATTAATATTGTTCCAGAATTTACACCTACTTCCATGATTTCTACTTCCAGGCAAGCCTTATTAAGTGCACTCTCTGAGGCTTAAAGTCTAAGGCACGTGGCCTATGATACCATCATAGTTGTTGTACCAGAATTAATATTGTTCCAGAATTTACACCTACTTCCATGATTTCTACTTCCAGGCAAGCCTTATTAAGTGCACTCTCTGAGGCTTAAAGTCTAAGGCACGTGGCCTATGATACCATCATAGTTGTTGTACCAGAATTAATATTGTTCCAGAATTTACACCTACTTCCATGATTTCTACTTCCAGGCAAGCCTTAAACACTTTTTACACAATAATGTTCCATGAATTTTCAGAGCACTCTCTGAGGCTTAAAGTCTAAGGCACGTGGCCTATGATACCATCACATATGTTGTATGTAACAGAATAATATTGTGCCAGAAATTACACCTACTTCCATAATTTCTACTTCCAGGCAAGCCTTATTAAGTGCACTCTCTGAGGCTTAAAGTCTAAGGCACGTGGCCTATGATACCATCATAGTTGTTGTACCAGAATTAATATTGTTCCAGAATTTACACCTACTTCCATGATTTCTACTTCCAGGCAAGCCTTAAACACTTTACCCAGCTTCAGAGCACTCTCTGAGGCTTAAAGTCTAAGGCACGTGGCCTATGATACCATCACATATGTTGTATGTAACAGAATAATATTGTGCCAGAAATTACACCTACTTCCATAATTTCTACTTCCAGGCAAGCCTTATTAAGTGCACTCTCTGAGGCTTAAAGTCTAAGGCACGTGGCCTATGATACCATCATAGTTGTTGTACCAGAATTAATATTGTTCCAGAATTTACACCTACTTCCATGATTTCTACTTCCAGGCAAGCCTTAAACACTTTACCCAGCTTCAGAGCACTCTCTGAGGCTTAAAGTCTAAGGCACGTGGCCTATGATACCATCACATACGTTGTATGTACCAGAATAAAGTTGTTCCAGAAATGACACCTACTTCCATGATTTCTACTTCCAGGCAAGCCTTAAACACTTTACCCAGCTTCAGAGCACTCTCTGAGGCTTAAAGTCTAGGGCACGTGGCCTATGATACCATCATAGTTGTTGTACCAGAATAATATTGTTCCAGAATTTACACCTACTTCCATGATTTCTACTTCCAGGCAAGCCTTAAACACTTTACCCAGCTTCAGAGCACTCTCTGAGGCTTAAAGTCTAGGGCACGTGGCCTATGATACCATCACATACGTTGTATGTACCAGAATAAAGTTGTTCCAGAAATGACACCTACTTCCATGATTTCTACTTCCAGGCCAGCCTTAAACACTTTACCCAGCTTATGTGCACTCTCTGAGGCTTAAAGTCTAGGGCACGTGGCCTATGGTACCATCACATATGGTGTACCTGTATCCAGAAATGACACCTACTTCCATGATTTCTACTTCCAGGCCAGCCTTAAACACTTTACCCAGCTTATGTGCACTCTCTGAGGCTTAAAGTCTAGGGCACGTGGCCTATGGTACCATCACATATGGTGTACCTGTATCCAGAAATGACACCTACTTCCATGATTTCTACTTCCAGGCCAGCCTTAAACACTTTACCCAGCTTATGTGCACTCTCTGAGGCTTAAAGTCTAGGGCACATGGCCTATGGTACCATCACATATGGTGTACCTGTATCCAGAAATGACACCTACTTCCATGATTTCTACTTCCAGGCCAGCCTTAAACACTTTACCCAGCTTATGTGCACTCTCTGAGGCTTAAAGTCTAGGGCACGTGGCCTATGGTACCATCACATATGGTGTACCTGTATCCAGAAATGACACCTACTTCCATGATTTCTACTTCCAGGCCAGCCTTAAATCCATATAACCCACATACTCTGATATCTAGGGCAAGAGTGCCATCTAGTGGTAAAAAAAGACAATGCAGGATGTCCATTTTTATTTTTGCTAATTCCAGGGAAAATGAACATTTTTCTGAAAATATTATGAAGGAAACATGATAACTGATCATCAACCAATGTATTGGTGCAAGAACTGTGGAAATTCATTTTGTATTTTTTAAGATATGGCCTTTCCAAAATATGGTGGATATTATGGATTTTCTTCCATTTTTTCTACACAGGTTTACCAGCGGAATCCTAATTAGGGTTAGGGTTAGGGTTAGGGTTAGGGTTAGGGTTAGGGTTAGGGTTAGGTTAGGGGAACATGATATTTGGTGGAGTGGGTGACTGTGAGTGCACTGGCCGATTGGATCCAACCACACCAACAAGGAAGGGAATAAGGGTATGAAAGGTCAACTGTCAAAATAAAATATAATAATATGTAGATAAAAAAATATATAATATATAATTAGAAAATATATAAATTGGGGAAGAAAAATAAATAAATAATTAGGGATGGGGGTTAGGTTAAGGGGTGGGGGTTGGAGGTTAGGTTTAGGGATGGGGGTTAGGTTTAGGGATGGGGGTTAGGTTTAGGGATGGGGGTTAGGTTTAGGGGGGGGGGCTGGGGGTTAGGTTAAGGGGTGGGGGGGCTGGAGGTTAGGTTTAGGGGTTGGGGTTTGGGCCAAGCAGCTGGGTGGGGTTAAAACTAGGGACTGGGGCTAAAAGAAAAAAGTAAGTGCATAGAAGTGGGGCTGAGATTAAGGGATAGACTAAAACCAGTGTTATAAGTGCTAGAAATCAAAAGTGCTATAAGTGTTAAAAATCAAAAGTGTAAAATTCATAAGGACAACCTTTGAAAATAAACACGACACTGCAAAAATATAAAGTAAACATATCTAAATTGTGTCAGGTGAAAAATAAAAAAAGTAAAAGTCCTGGGTTAGTCTAGGGGGAGTGGAAAAGATAGGGGTGAACTGGGGTGGAGAACTTAATAGACTAAAAAGAGGGGAGGGTAATAACAAAGTAATAAGGGATAAATACATAGTAATAACAGTTTTTTATATCTATAAATAAATAAGACAGGACCTGGGAGAAAAGGGGAAGGAAAGATGTAGCTTTATTGAGAAGCAGAAGGAAACAGAGGAGTGGGTTAATTGAGACCAAGGGGGAAGAAAGTGTGAAGTTTATTTATCCAGCTCCGTTCTGCTCGTTGCCTCTGTGCTCGGGTCCAGCCGGGGTTGCTCTCGAGACCACAAATGCCAAGGTGTGCAGTGCTGTGTTGCTGGAAATGTGTGACTATATGGGTGGTGCGTGAGTTCCTAGAAATGGTGTATAGATGCTGTTTGAGTCTGGTTTTGATTGAGTGACCTGTTTCTCCTATATACTGTAAGTGACATTTATTGCATGTGATGATGTAGACAGCATTTGTGGTGTCTAGTGAGAGGGGTGTGTTAGGGGCAGAAAGGTGTGAGTGAAGGTTAGTGATGAAGTGTTGTGGTTTGAAGAAGGAGTCCTGTGGTGATGGCTTGAGTGGGGGCTTCCTGGAGAAACGTGATCTAATGAGGAGGTCTTGAAGGTTTTTGTTTTTACGGAAGGCTGAGATGAGTCTGTGATGTTGGAAGTGAGTGTGGGAGGACTGAAAGTGGGTGAAGTGTTGTTTGAGAGTGTGGTGCAAATGTGTGGTGGGTTGTGAAAAAGGTAGTGACTAGTGGAATGAAAGGTGTGGCAGTGGGGTTGGGGTCAGGAGTGGGGTTGGGGGGGCCATTATGGTGGGAGGAGAATTAGTGTCAGAGCGAGTGTGGGAGCAAGAAGGGTCAGGGTGTCTGTTTTAATTTTCCTGAGAAATCTTTTTTGAGTATCCACGGGGGCGGAGGGCTTTAAAGAGAATTTCTATCGCTTCCTGGAGGTCTGTGGGAAAAGTGCAGATACGGTGGAAACGAATGATTTGTGATTTAATGATGCCTCGGAAAGTGTGTTTGGGGTGGTAACTGGATTTATGCAAAAAAGCGCGTATATCAGTGGGTTTGAAGAAAATTTTAGTACTGAGGGAACTATGTGTTGGAGTGGATGGTGTAAGAAAAAGTGTGGTGTCCAGGAAATTAACTGAGTGAGGGTCAATTGTGGATTTCAGTTTAATTGTAGTGTGGTGTGTGTTGAGTATGTTCATAAAGTCAGTGAATTGGTCTAGTGTGTGAGTCCAGGCGCCGATGATATCATCCAGGAAGCGATAGAAAAAGAGGGGTTTCAGGGGACATTTGGCTAAGGCTTCTTGCTCCCACTCGCTCATAAAGATGTTGGCATATGCGGGGGCGAATCTCTGGCCCATGGCAGTTCCATGGATTTGTAAAAACAGTTTGTCGTCAAATTCAAAGTCATTATGGGTTAAGCAGATTTCTAAAAGTTGAAGTAAAGTATTGTCTGGGCGTGTGGGATCTGGAAATTGAGTAAACTTGTGCTGTACTGCTTGAAGGCCTGAGATGGTGTCTATGTTTGTATAGAGACTGTCAACATCGATGGTGAACAGGTAAGTATGGTTGGGAACTGCCATGGGCCGGATTTTATGTATGAAATCATATGTGTCTTGTATGTATGTGGGGTGTTTAGTGGAGAGGGGATTGAGAAAATGATCTATGAAAAAAGAAATGTTATAGGTGGTGGAACTACAATCTGAAACTATAGGTCTACCAGGAGGGACTGCGAAGGGAATTGTCCATGAGTCAGGTGGCTTGTGGATTTTGGGCAGAAGATAAAAGGCGGGGTCTGGGTTGGTCTGGTCCCGATCAGGAAATCAAATTGTTTTTGGTTATGGAATGATTGGTATATAGTGAGAGGACCAGATTGCGAACTTTTTCTTGTGCTTTGGGTTGAAGGGATTGAGTGATGGGTTTGTAATGGAGTGGGTTGGAAAGTTGCCTGTTGGCTTCTAGGAGGTATTGGTGAGTGTCTAGAATAACTATCACAGCCCCTCACAGGACCAGGCAGGTGGACCCAGCCCCTCACAGGACCTTGCAGGTGGACCCAGACCCTCACAGGACCTTGCAGGTGGACCCAGCCCTTCACAGGAGCAGGCAGGTGGATCCAGCCCCTCACAGGACCAGGCAGGTGGACCCAGCCCCTCACAGGACCTTGCAGGTGGACCCAGACCCTCACAGGACCAGGCAGGTGGATCCAGCCCCTCACAGGACCTTGCAGGTGGACCCATACCCTCACAGGACCTTGCAGGTGGACCCAGACACTCACAGGACCTTGCAGGTGGATCCAGACCCTCACAGCTGGCAGTACCAGGCCCTTCACAGGAAACATCTTGGACCCCATACCGAATCCGTCCTTTGAGTCCCATCCAGGAGTCGGACTCTGACTCCAGCAGCTCCTCCAGCAGCCAGTCCAGCAGCTCCTCAAGTATACACTACAACAGCCCTGAATCCTCAGACAGTGAGGACTCCAACTAATTATGTTTTTTTTTGTTATTTGAGTAAAGTGGGTAGTGTAAAAGTGTTGATGAGTGTTTTTGTGTTTTGAAAAGCATAAATGTATTGTGATTACTCTAAGTAAAAGGAAGTTTCACAGTAGCAATTGTGGTGTTTTTTGTCAATACAGCATATGTAGACAGATAGATAGATACTTCATTGATCCCCAAGGGGAAAATCAAGGTCTCAGTAGCATACCGACATCACACACAACATGCACTTACAGCAGAAATGGTGAATATGAATAACTAATAATATTTTGTCCCTCTGTAACAACCACATACTAATAAAGCCAACATTAATATAGAGCTTAAAATAGAATCATAAGTAGAAAATATAGGAGCTGGCATTCCCCTTCCAGAATATCAACTAGGGTTAGTCCAGAACCTCTGTGGGCTGAGGAATCGATGTTTGGGTAAGCACCAAGTAGATATTGTGGAAGTGGAAGGCAAACCAGAATTAATGTTGTTCCAGAATTTACACCTACTTCCAGGCAAGCCTTAAACACTTTACCCAGCTTCAGAGCACTCTCTGAGGCTAATAATGTTGTTCCAGAATTTACACCTACTTCCAGGCAAGCCTTAAACACTTTACCCAGCTTCAGAGCACTCTCTGAGGCTTAAAGTCTAAGGCACGTGGCCTGTGATACCATCATAGTTGTTGTATGTAACAGAATAATATTGTGCCAGAAATTACACCTACTTCCATAATTTCTACTTCCAGGCAAGCCTTATTAAGTGCACTCTCTGAGGCTTAAAGTCTAAGGCACGTGGCCTATGATACAATCATAGCTGTTGTACCACAATTAATATTGTTCCAGAATTTACACCTACTTCCATAATTTCTACTTCCTGGCAAGTCTTATTAAGTGCACTCTCTGAGGCTTAAAGTCTAGGGCACGTGGCCTAAGATACAATCATAGTTGTTGTACCACAATTAATATTGTTCCAGAATTTACAACTACTTCCAGGCAAGCCTTAAACACTTTACCCAGCTTCAGAGCACTCTCTGAGGCTTAAAGTCTAAGGCACGTGGCCTATGATACAATCATAGTTGTTGTACCACAATTAATATTGTTCCAGAATTTACACCTACTTCCAGGCAAGCCTTAAACACTTTACCCAGCTTCAGAGCACTCTCTGAGGCTTAAAGTCTAAGGCACGTGGCCTATGATACAATCATAGTTGTTGT
>NW_025963097.1:0-6664 GCF_017589495.1 Alosa alosa
GCTGTGCAAAGCGCAAGCACTGTGCCAGCGTCACAGTTTCTAATAATCCTGCTTAGGTGGCGTTGGCCAGCGGTCTCCGTTAATTTTACCGGTGTCCGGTCACCTATGTCAGTGCAATCGCTGATCGCGAGGAGATGTCGTGTGTGCGTCGCGATCTCATAAGAAGCCAATTCGCGTGACTGTTTCTAACTGTTTGCTGTCTTTTTGTTTTAGCTGTTTACTGAGGGGCACTCATATTAACCACTGATATCAATTGCAGCAGCCAGAGAAATAAAAATCATTTTTACGAGAAGGAGGGCCTTTGGTTTACAAAAGCCTTCTGACCACCGTCCGCGAGACTGTCATAATTGATAGAACACAGGCACTACATTAAACAGCGATCCCATAGCACAATGGGTGAGTAAGCTGTGCAAAGCACTTGAAGCATTGTGCCAGCGTCACTGGTTCTAATCCTGCTTGGCGTGACCACCGTGGTCTCCGTTAATTTTACCCGATTGTCCATTAGCTGTGTCCAATTGCAATGCGGTCCAGCGACGATGCGTCGCGATGGCGTCGTGCTCTTAAACCAATTGCGGCTGGCTGCAACTGTTTGCTGTCTTTTGTTCAAGCCATTTTGCAGGGAACTCTCGCCAGCCAACCGCCTGATATCAATTGCAGCAGCCAGAGCCAAAATCATTTTTTTACGGAAAGGAGGCCTTTTGGTTTCGCTTCACGGTAGCGTCACCGAGACTGTCGCCAATTGATAGAACACCTAGCACTACACATAAACAGCGTCACGCGCAATGGGTAGTAAACTGCAAGCGCGAAGCACTGTGCCAGCGTCAGTTTCTAATCTGCTTAGTGGCCCGACCACCGTGGTCTCCCGTTAATTTTGCGGGTGTCGGTCAGCCCTTTGTCAGTGCAATGTGCTGATCGCGAGCGTCGTCGCGTCGTCGTCGCGTGCGTCTTGCCAGAAGCCAATTCGCGTGACTGTTTCTAACTGTTTGCTGTTTTTTGCTTTGTTTACTGAGGGGCACTCATATTAACCACTGATATCAATTGCAACAGCCAGAGAAATAAAATCATTTTCACGAGAAGGAGGCTTTGGTTTACAAGCCTTCTGACCGGCGTCGAGACTGTCATAATTGATAGAACACCTAGCACTACATTAAACAGCGATCCCATAGCACAATGGGTAATGCTGTACAAAGCACTTGAAGCATTATTACCAGCGTCACTGGTTCTAATCCTGCCGTGGCGGCTGACCCAGCGGTCTCCCGTTAATTTTGCCGGTGTCCATTCACCTGTGTCAGTGCAAATGCGAGCGTCGCGTGCGTGTCGCGTGCGTCGCGTCGCGTGCGTCGTCGCGATCTCTTAAAAGCCAATTCGCGTGACTGTTTCTAACTGTTTGCTGTCTTTTTTGTTGCTCTGTTTACTGGAGGCACTCCATATTAACCACTGATATCATTGCAGCAGCCAGAGAAATAAAATCATTTTTTTCGAAGGAGGGCCTTTGGTTTTACAAGCCTTCGGCCAGCGTCGCAGACTGTCAAAATTGAGTAGAACACGGGGCACTACATTAAACAGCGATCCATAGCACAATGGGTGAGTAAGCTGTGCAAAACGCAACATTGTGCACTGGCGTCACTGGTTCTAATCCTGCTTCGTGGCGTGACCACCCGTGGTCTCCGTTAATTTTGCGGTGTCCATTAGCCTGTGTCAGTGCAATCGCTGAAGCGTCGTCGCGTCGCGTCGTGCGTCGCGTCGCGTCGCGTCTCGATCTCTTAAGAAGCCAATTGCGTGACTGTTTCTAACTGTTTGCTGTCTTTTGTTGCTTCTGTTTGCGGGGGCACTCATATTAACCACTGATATCAATTGCAACAGCAGAGAAATAAAATCATTTTTTACGAGGAAGAGGGCCTTTGGTTTACAAAGCGCTTCTGACCAGCGTCCGCGAGACTGTCAAAATTGATAGAACACGGGCACTACATTAAACAGCGATCCCATAGCACAATGGGTAATTAAGCTGTACAAAGCATGAAGCATTATTGCCAGCGTCACTGGTTCTAATCCTGCTTCGTGGCGTGACCACCGTGGTCTCCCGTTAATTTTACGGTGTCCATTTAGCCTTTGTCAGTGCAATAAGCTGATCGGAGGCGTCGCGTCGCGTCGCGTCGCGTGCTTTATCTTTAAAGCCAATTCAAGTGATGACTGTTTCTAACTGTTTGCTGTCTTTTGTTGCGCTGTTTACTGGGGCACTCCATAGTAACCACTGATATCAATTGCAACAGCCAGAGAAATAAAAATCATTTTTTACGACGAGGAGGGCCTTTGGTTTTACAAGCGCTTCGACCCAGCGTCCGCGAGACTGTCATAATTGATAGAACACCTAGCACTACATTAAACAGCGATCACATAGCACAATGGGCGGTCAAGCTGTGCAAAGCGCTGAAGCACTGTGCCAGCGTCGCGGTTTCTAATTTTCTTAAGTGGCCATTATTACTTGGCGGGTCTCCGTTCAATTTACCGGTGTCGGTCACCCTATGTCAGTGCAATCGCGCGAGGAAGATCTCACTGACTGCACAAGTTTACTGGGGGCGCTCATATTAACCAGTTTCAGTACACTACGAGGAATCGAGACTGTCGTTGATAGAACACCGGGCACTTCCCATTAAACAGTCCCTTGCTTTAATGGAGTGAAGTAAGCTGTACAAAAGGTCTCGTCACAGGTTCTAATTTTACCGTTAATTTTACCGGTATCCGGTAGCCTATGTCAGTGCTGTCGTTGATGAGCGAGCGTCGCGTCGTCGTCGCGATCTCTTAAGAAGCCAATGATGCGTGACTGTTTTCTAACTGTTTGCTGTCTTTTTGTTGCTGTTTTGCTGAGGGCACTCATATTAACCACTGATATCATTGCAACAGCCAGAGAAATAAAATCATTTTCACGAGAAGGGGCCTTTGGTTTACAAAGCGCTCACGGCCAGCGTCCGCGAGACTGTCATAATTGATAGAACACCTGGCACTACATTAAACAGCGATCCCATAGCACAATGGCTGTGCAAAAATTAAGCTGTGCAAAGTCACAGTTTTCTGAAATCCTGCTTAATGGCGTGGCCACCGCGGTCTCGTTAATTTTACTGGTCACCTATTCAGTAATCCTGCTTCGTCGCGTGCGATCTCTTAAGACAGTGCGTGACTGTTTCTAACTGTTTGGTCATTTCCGTTTGCAGGGCACTCGCAACCCAACCACTGATATTTGCAGCAGCCAGAGAAATAAAAAATCATTTTTTACAGGGCCTTTGGTTTACAAAGCCTGCGTCAGTGCAATTGATGCGCGAGCACTACATTGATCCCTTAGCACAATGGAGTGGCATTGCAAAGCACTTGAAGCATTGTGCCAGCGTCGTTCTAATCCTGCTTCGTGGCGTGACCGCGCGGTCTCGCGTCGTTAATTTTTGCGGTATCCGCCTATGTCATGCAATCGTTGATAAACGTGCGTGCGTGCGTGCAATAGAAACCAATTGCGGTGACTGTTTCCTAACTGTTTGCTGTCTTTTTGTTGCTCTGTTTACTGAGGCACTCATATTAACCACTGATATCAATTGCAACAGCCAGAGAAAATAAAATCATTTTTTACGAGAAGGAGGGCTTTGGTTTACAAACGCTACGGCCAGCGTCACGAGACTGTCATAATTGATAGAACACCAGGCACTACATTAAACAGCGATCCCTTGCACAATGGGTAGTCGCTGTGCAAAGCGCGAAACGTGTGCCAGCGTCACGGGTTCTAATCCTGCTTCGTGACGCGTGACCACCGTGGTCTCCCGTAATTTTACCGGTGTCCGATAGCCTGTGTCAGTGCAATCCTTTGATCGCGGGAACGTGCGTGCGTACGTGCGTGCGTGCTATCTTCTTAAAGCCAATTGCGTGACTGTTTCTAACTGTTTTGCTGTCTTTTTTGTTGCGCTGTTTACAGGGGCACTCATATTAACCACTGATATCAATAGCAGCAGCCAGAGAAATAAAAATCATTTTACGAGGAAAGGAGGGCCTTTGGTTTACAAACCTTCACGACCAGCGTCACGGACTGTCAAAATTGATAGAACACAGGCACTACATTAAACGAATCCCTTAGCACAATGGGTGGTCGGCTGTGCAAAAGCACTTGAAGCATATTGCCAGCGTCACTGGTTCTAATCCTGCCGTGGCGTGACCACCGTGGTCTCGATTAATTTTACGGTGTCCATTAGCCCCTTTGTCAATTCGATGTCGCTGATGCTTGAAGCGATGCGTCGTCGTCTGCGTGCTATCTCTTAAAGAAGCCAATTAACGTGACTGTTTCTAACTGTTTGCTGTCTTTTTGTTGCTGTTTACTGAGGGCACTCATAGCCAACCACTGATATCAATTGCAGCAGCCAGAGAAATAAAAATCATTTTCTGAGAAGGAGGCCTTTGGTTTTACAAAACGCTCGGCCAGCGTCACGAGACTGTCATGGTGATAGAACACCGGGCACTACATTAAACAGCGATCACATAGCACAATGGGTAATTAAGCTGTGCAAAACGCTGAAGCACTGTGCCAGCGTCACTGGTTTCTAATCCTGCTTAAAATGGCGACCACCGTGGTCTCCGTTAATTTTACGATTGTCCATTAGCCTGTGTCAGTGCAATGCAGCTGATGGCGAGAGCGCGATGCGTCGCGTGCGTGCGCTCGTCTTAATCCAATTGGCGGCAAACACAACTGTTTGCTGTCTTTTGTTGCTCTGTTTACTGGGGGCACTCATATTAACCACTGATATCAATTGCAGGTAACCAGAGAAATAAAATCATTTTTTCGAGAAGGAGGGCCTTTGGTTTACAAGCGCTCGCGCCAGCGTCCACGCGAGACTGTCAAAATTGATAGAACACGGGCACCACATTAAACGGCGATCCCATAGCACAATGGGTATCACGCTGTGCAAAGCACTTGAAGCATTATTGCTGGCGTCCTGGTTCTAATCCTGCTTAGTGGCGTGACCACCGTGGTCTCTCCCATTAATTTTTACCGGTGTCATTAGCCTGTGTCAGTGCAATCATTGATCAGCGAAGCGTCTGCGTCGTCGCGTCGCGTGCTATCTCTTAAGAAGCCAGTGCGTGACTGTTTCTAACTGTTTGCTGTCTTTTGTTGCTGTTTTACACAGGGCACTCATATTAACCACTGATATCAATTGCAGCAACCAGAGAAATAAAATCATTTTTCACGAGGAAGGAGGGCCTTTGGTTTTGGCCTTCTGACCAGCGTCGAGACTGTCATAATTGATAGAACACCTAGCACTACATTAAACAGCGATCACATAGCACAATGGGTAATTAAGCTGTGCAAAAGCGCTTGAAGCACTGTGCCAGCGTCACAGTTTTCTAATCCTCTCGCCGTGGCCACCCAGCGGTCTCCGTTAATTTTACGGTGTCGGTCACCTATGTCAGTGCAATGCGGCTGATCAGCGAGGAGCGTGGCGATGCGTGTGCGATGCGATGCGATCTCTTAAGAAGCCAATTGGCGTGACTGTTTCTAACTGTTTGCTGTCTTTTTTTGTGCTGTTTTACTGGGGGCGCTCATATTAACCACTGATATCAATTGCAACAGCCAGAGAAATAAAAATCATTTTACGAGAAGGAGGGCCTTTTGGTTTACAAGCGCTTCTGACCCAGCGTCAGACTGTCATAATTGATAGAACACCGGGCACTACATTAAACAGCGTCCATAGCTTTACAATGGGGTGTAGTGGCTGTGCAAAGCTTGCTTGAAGCACTGTGCTTGGCGTCCACAGTTTCTAATCCTGCTTAAGCTGTGGCGTGACCACCGTGGTCTCCGTTAATTTTACCGGTGTCGGTCACCTATGTCAGTGCAATCGCTGATCGATGCAAATGTAATGGCGATGCGATGGCGTGTGCGTCGCGTGCGATCTCTTAGAAACCAATTAGCGTGACTGTTTCTAACTTTGTTTGCTGTCTTTTTGTTGCTCTGTTTACTGAGGGCACTCATATTAACCACTGATATCAATTGCAGCAGCCAGAGAAATAAAATCATTTTTTACTACGAGGAAGGAGGGCCTTTGGTTTACAAAGCGCTCGGCCAGCGTCGCGAGACTGTCATAATTGATAGAACACCGAGCACTACATTAAACAGGCGATCATAGCACAATGGGTAGTCGGCTGTGCAAAACGCGGAAGCACTGTGCCAGCGTCACGAGTTTCTAATCCTGCTTCGTGAGCGCATTGCCACAGCGGTCTCCGTTAATTTTACGGTGTCGGTCACCTATGTCGGTGTAAACTGATGGGCGAGCGTCGCGTCGCGTGTGTCGTCGCGATCTCTTAAAACCAGTGCGTGACTGTTTCTAACTGTTTGCTGTCTTTTTTTGTTCGCTGTTTACTGGGGGCACTCATATTAACCACTGATATCAATTGCAGCAGCCAGAAATAAAAATCATTTTTCTGAAGGAGGCCTTTGGTTTACCGGCGCTACGGCCAGCGTCCACGGACTGTCATAATTGATAGAACACTAGCGCATTAAACAGCGATCCCTTAGCACAATGGAGTAGCGGCTGTGCAAACGCAAGCACTGTGCAAAGCGTCACTGTTTCTAATCCTGCCCTGGCGTGACCACCGTGGTCTCCGTTAATTTTACGGTGTCGGTCACCTATGTCAG
>NW_025963098.1:0-6657 GCF_017589495.1 Alosa alosa
GTCAATCCAACTATATTAAACCTCATCTGCCTAGAAAATAATTTAACCTTTTAAACTATCCACCTATTTAACTGTTCAGTCATTCCAACTATATTAAACCTCATCTACCTAGCAAATAATTTAACCATTTAAACTATCCACCTATTTAACTGCCCAGTCATTCCAACTATATTAAACCTCATCTACCTAGAAAATAATTTAACCTTTTAAACTATCCACTTATTTAACTGTTCAGTCATTCCAACTATATTAAACCTCATACCTAGTTCAGCTTTTCCAACTATATTAAACCTCATCATGTTGTTTTATCATCTGTTTTAACAATATATTTGACACCATGTGTTTTGCATTTTCATGCACTAGTAATTCCCTGAATTTCTTAGTTCTTTTTATTACAGTGCATGAAAATGCACTGTACTGTTCTTCCTAGGCTTCTTCTTCTTCTTCTTCTTCTAACGCGTTTAATGCAGCTTAAAACCGTTTAACGTAGAAACTTCATTCAAACTATGTTACGTAGGTCTTACTTAGGACATGTGGGCTTTGTATTTTTCAACTTTGTAACTTTTATACTTTTTAAACTATTAATGAAAAACTAGTCAAAATTTCCCCATAGACTTAACATGGGCTGATGACATCACAATAGAGCCGTTAAGCAATTAGAATCCTATGGCAGGTGTTCGGGCCACCTGTCCCAACTGCCAGTCTCAGGCTTTAAGCATACAAACTGGCCCTATTAAGACTACACATCCTGTTCAACTGCTTCCTCTGCCAAAACTGTTTCAAAATAAAAGTCCTCACTACAATATTTCACTGTTAAACAATTTAACCCTTTAAACTACTGAACTTTTAACTGTTCAGCCATTGTAACTGTTACTTGTCATCAACTATGACTCCTACCCACTGTAGCTAGTTAGCTAAGTTAGCTGGTAAGTCACATGGTTAGCATAGTTAGCATGTTAAGATTCTAATTAGCATTTTTAAGAAAACTGCTAAAAATGATTGCTAACCATGTTATTTAGCTATAGTTAGCATGCTAAAGATCTTTAATTAGCATTTTTAGCAAAACTGCTAAAAATGATTAGCTATGTTAGCTAAGTATTATGGTTAGCATGTTAGCATGCTAGTTAGCATTTTAACAAAACTGCTAAAAAATGATTAGCTATAACGGTTAGCATAGTAAAAGATGTTAGCACGCTAGTTAGCATAGTAACTTGGTTAACATTATTATCTTTGTTAACATAGTTAGCATAACTGCTAGCAAACATTAGAGCCATTCCAACTGTTAGTTATCATTCCAACTATCTACCTAAATAGTTTAAACCATTTAAACTATCCACCTATTTAACTGTTCAGTCATTCCAACTATATTAAACCTCATCTACTTAGCAACCAATATAGTTTGTTTTTACTCTGTATGATATTTTTACATCATATTTTTGCATTTTCATGCACTGTATTTCCTTCAGGAAATGCTTTTCTAGTTATTATTCTTCTTCTAACGCTTTTTGTGTGCTTAATACAGCTTCAACTGTTTAACGTAGAAACTTCATTCAAACCATGCTATGTAGGTCTTACTTATGTGACTTCAGCTATGTATTTTTCAACTTTGTAACTTTTATACTTTTTAAACTATTAATTAAAACTACTAAAATTTCCCCATTGACTTAACATTAGATTATGACATCACAATAGCAATTAGAATCCTATGCCTGTGCCTTCCTTCCTGTGCCTACAACTGTTTCAAATTAAAAGTCCCTTTAAACTATCCAACTTTTAAACTGTTCAACTGTTGTAACTGTCAGTCAACTATGACTCCCCATCAACTGTATCCTCTGCCTTCAACTGTTTCATAATCATTCTATTAAGACTACACATTCTGTTCAACTGGTTCCTCTCTCCACAACTGTTTCAAAAAATAAAAGTCCTACCATACAATAATTCCCTATTAAATAATTTAACCATTTAAACTATCCACCTATTAAACTGTTCATTCATTCCAACTATATTAAACCTCATCTACCTAGCAAATAATTTAACCATTTAAACTATCCACCTATTTAACTGCCCAGTCATTCCAACTATATTAAACCTCATCTACCTAGAAAATAACTTAACCTTTTAAACTATCCACCTAAACAGTCATCCAACTATTTAAACCTCATTCAGTTCATCAATCCAACTATATTAAACCTCATCTGCCTAGCAAATAATTTAACCTTTTAAACTATCCACCTATTTAATTTAAACTATATTAAACCTCATCTACCTAGCAAATAATTTAACCATTTTATCCAATTTAACTGCCCAGTCATTCCAACTATATTAAACCTCATCTACCTAGAAAATAATTTAACCTTTTAAACTATCCACTTATTTAACTGTTCAGTCATTCCAACTATATTAAACCTCATCTACCTAGTTCAGTCATTCCAACTATATTAAACCTTCATGTTGGTTGCCAATTAGCACATCATCTGTTTTAACAATATATTTCACACCATGTGTTTTGCATTTTCATGCACTAGTAATTCCCTGGAATTTTTTTAGTTCTTTTTCTATTACAGTGCATGAAAATGCACTGTACTGTTCTTCCTAGGCTTCTTCTTCTTATTCTTCTTCTAACGCAGCTTAATGCAGCTTCAACCGCTTAACGTAGAAACTTCATTCAAACTATGTTACGTAGGTCTTACTTAGGACATGTGGGCTTTGTATTTTTCAACTTTGTAACTTTTTATACTTTTAAACTATTAATTAAAAAACTAGTCAAAATTTCCCCATAGACTTAACATGGGCTGATGACATCACAATAGAGCCAAGTAAGCAATTAGAATCCTATGGCAGGTGTTCGGGCCACCTGTCCAACTGCCATTCTCAGGCTTTAAGCATACAAACTGGCCCTATTAAGACTACACATCCTGTTCAACTGCTTCCTCTGCCAAAACTGTTTCAAAATAAAAGTCCTCACTACAATATTTCACTGTTAAACAATTTAACCCTTTAAACTACTGAACTTTTTTAACTGTTCAGCCATTGTAACTGTTACTTGTCATCAACTATGACTCCTACCCACTGTAGCTAGTTAGCTAAGTTAGCTAAGTCACATGGTTAAGATAGTTAAGATGTTAAGATTCTAATTAGCATTTTTAGCAAAACTGCTAAAAATGATTGCTAACCATGTTACTTAGTTATAGTTAGCATGCTAGCATGTTAGTTAGCATTTTTAAAGAAAACTGCTAAAATGATTAGCTATGTTAGCTAAGTATTATGGTTAGCATGTTAAGATGTTAGTTAGCATTTTAACAAAACTGCTAAAAATGATTAGCTATAACGGTTAGCATAGTTAGTATGTTAGCACGCTTAGTTAGCATAGTAACTTGGTTAACATTATTATCTTTGTTAACATAGTTAGCATAACTGCTAGCAAACATTAGAGCCATTCCAACTGTTAGTTATCGCCAACTATCTACCTAAATAGTTTAACCATTTAAACTATCCACCTATTTAACTGTTCAGTCATTCCAACTATATTAAACCTCATCTACTTAGCAACCAATATAGTTTGTTTTACTCTGTATGATATTTTACATCATATTTTTGCATTTTCATGCACTGTATTTCCTTCAGGAAATGCTTTTCTAGTTATTATTCTTCTTCTAACGCTTTTTGTGCGTTTAATACAGCTTCAACTGTTTAACGTAGAAACTTCATTCAAACTGGCGCTATGTAGGTCTTACTTTATGTGACTTCAGCTATGTATTTTTCAACTTTGTAACTTTTATACTTTTTAAACTATTAATTAAAAACTACTAAAATTTCCCCATTGACTTAACATTAGATTATGACATCACAATAGCAATTAGAATCCTATGCCTGTGCCTTCCTTCCTGTGCCTACAACTGTTTCAAATTAAAAGTCCCTTTAAACTATCCAACTTTTAAACTGTTCAACTGTTGTAACTGTCAGTCAACTATGACTCCCATCAACTGTATCCTCTGCCTTCAACTGTTTCATAATCATTCTATTAAGACTACACATTCTGTTCAACTGGTTCCCTCTCCACAACTGTTTCAAAATAAAAGTCCTCGCTACAATAATTCCCTATTAAATAATTTAACCATTTAAACTATCCACCTATTAAACTGTTCATTCATTCCAACTATATTAAACCTCATCTACCTAGCAAATAATTTAACCATTTAAACTATCCACCTATTTAACTGCCCAGTCATTCCAACTATATTAAACCTCATCTACCTAGAAAATAACTTAACCTTTTAAACTATCCACCTATTTAACTTTTCAGTCATTCCAACTATATTAAACCTCATCTAGGCTACCTAGTTCAGTCAATCCAACTATATTAAACCTCATCTGCCTAGCAAATAATTTAACCTTTTAAACTATCCACCTATTTAACTGTTCAGTCATTCCAACTATATTAAACCTCATCTACCTAGCAAATAATTTAACCATTTAAACTATCCACCTATTTAACTGCCCAGTCATTCCAACTATATTAAACCTCATCTACCTAGAAAATAACTTAACCTTTTAAACTATCCACTTATTTAACTGTTCAGTCATTCCAACTATATTAAACCTCATCTACCTAGTTCAGTCATTCCAACTATATTAAACCTCATCATGTTTGCCAATTAGCACATCATCTGTTTTAACAATATATTTCACACCATGTGTTTTGCATTTTCATGCACTAGTAATTCCCTGGAATTATTTTTCTAGTTCTTTTCTTATTACAGTGCATGAAAATGCACTGTACTGTTCTTCCTAGGCTTCTTCTTCTTCTTCTTCTTTTCTAACGCTGCTTAATGCAGCTTCAACCGCTTAACGAGAAACTTCATTCAAACTATGTTACGTAGGTCTTACTTAGGACATGGGTGCTATGTATTTTCAGCTTTGTAACTTTTATACTTTTTAAACTATTAATTAAAAACTGTTCAAAATTTCCCCATAGACTTAACATGGGCTGATGACATCACAATAGAGCCGTTAAGCAATTAGAATCCTATGGCAGGTGTTCGGGCCACCTGTCCCAACTGCCATTCTCAGGCTTTTAAGCATACAAACTGGCCCTATTAAGACTACACATCCTGTTCAACTGCTTCCTCTGCCAAAACTGTTTCAAAATAAAAGTCCTCACTACAATATTTCACTGTTAAACAATTTAACCCTTTAAACTACTGAACTTTTAACTGTTCAGCCATTGTAACTGTTACTTGTCATCAACTATGACTCCTACCCACTGTAGCTAGTTAGCTAAGTAACATGGTTAAGATAGTTAGCATGCTAAAAGATAGTTAGCATGCTAGTTAGCATAACTACCAAAAAACGATTAGCTATGTTAGCTAAGTAACGGAGCCAAGATAGTTAGCATCTTAGCATGTAAGCATGCTAGTTAGCATTTTTAGCAAAACTGCTTAAAACGATTAGCTATGTTAGCTAAGTAACGTGGTTAGCATAGTTAGCATGCTAGCATGCTAGTTAACATAGTTAGCATAACTGCTAAAGACGATTAGCTATGTTAGCTAAGTAACGTGGTTAACATAGTTAGCATGCTAGCATGTTAGCATGCTAGTTAGCATTTTTAGCAAAACTGCTTAAAATGATTAGCTAAGTCAGCTAAGTAACATGGTTAGCATAGTTAGCATGTTAGTTAGCATAGTTAGCATAACTGCTAAAAATGATTAACTAAGTTAGCTAAGTAACATGGTTAGCATAGTTAGCATGTTAGTTAGCATAACTGCTAAAAATAATTAGCTAAGTCACATGGTTAAGATACTTAGCATTTTAACATTGTTAGCATGCTAGTTAGCATAATAACTTGGTTAACATTATTATCTTTGTTAACATAGTTAGCATAACTGCTAGCAAACATTAGAGCCATTCCAAGTGTCAGTTATCGTCAACTATCTACCTAAATAATTTAACCATTTAAACTATCCACTTATTTAACCGTTCAATCATTCCAACTATATTAAACCTTATCTACCAAGTAAATCATTTACCTATATAAACTATACCTATTTTGTTTTTCCAACTATATTAAACCTCATCTATAGATATTTGACATGTATGATATTTGACATCATATTTTTGCATTTTCATGCACTGTATTTCCTTCAGGAAATGCTTTTCTAGTTCATTCTTCTGTTATTCTTTTTCTTCTTCTTCTTCTTATTCTTCTTCTTCTTCTAACGAAAGTTAATGCAGCTTTAAACCGTTTAACGTAGAAACTTCATTCAAACTATGTTACGTAGGTCTTACTTAGGACATGTGGGCTTTGTATTTTCAACTTTGTAACTTTTATACTTTTTAAACTATTAATTAAAAACTAGTCAAAATTTCCCCATAGACTTAACATGGGCTGATGACATCACAATAGAGCCAAGTAAGCAATTAGAATCCTATGGCAGGTGTTCGGGCCACCTGGACCAACTGCCAGTCTCAGGCTTTAAGCATACAAACTGGCCCTATTAAGACTACACATCCTGTTCAACTGCTTCCTCTGCTAAAAACTGTTTCAAAATAAAAGTCCTCACTACAATATTTCACTGTTAAACAATTTAACCCTTTAAACTACTGAACTTTTTTAACTGTTCAGCCATTGTAACTGTTACTTGTCATCAACTATGACTC
>NW_025963099.1:0-6650 GCF_017589495.1 Alosa alosa
TGCTGCGGCCATACTTCCACGCTGAGGCCTCGCCTCGCCTGGATCTCGAAGCTAAGCAGCGTCAGCCTGGTTAGTACTTGATGGCCAATCGCCTGGGAATAACTTAGGTGCTGTAAGCGTTTGCCTGCCCATTGTGCAGGCAAACTTGATTGAGGTTGATAGGCGTGTCCAGTGGTTGAGTAATAAACTACGGCCATACCCGCGCTGAGCACGCCTGATCACCGGAAGCTAAAGCTGCGTCGGGCCTGGTTAGTATGGATGGGAGACATACCAGGAATAACAGGTGCTGTAAGCGTTTTGCCTGCTTGTGCAGGCAGGCAGTTGAGGTTGATGAGCGTGTCAGTGGTTGAGTAATGCAACTTACGGCCATACCCGCTGAGCACGATCTCTGATCGGAAGCTAATGCGTCGGGCCTGGTTAGTACTTGGATGGGAGACGCCTGGGAATACCAGGTGCTGGCGTTTGCCTGCTTGTGCAGGCAGAAGCCCGTTGAGTTGATGAGCGTGTCCAGTGGTTGAGTAATAAACTACGGCCATACCACGCTGAACGCCAGCTCTGCATCTGATCTCGGAAGCTAAGCAGCGTCGGGCCTGGTTAGTACTTGGATGGGAGACGCCTGGGAATACCAGGTGCTGTAAGCGTTTTGCCTGCTTGTGCAGGCAGAAGCGGGTTGAGTTGAAGCGATGTCAGTGGTTGAGTAATAAACTACGGCCATACCACGCTGGCAAGCCCGCTCTCGTCTGATCTCGGAAGCTAAGCAGCGTCGGGCCTGGTTAGTACTTGGATGGGAGACCGCCTGGGAATACCAGGTGCTGTAAGCGTTTTGCTTGCTTGTGCAGGCAAGCGGTTGAAGGTCGATGAAGCGTGTCCAGTGGTTGAGTAATCGCTTACGGCCATACCCGCTGAGCAACGCCGCTCGCTCGTCTGATCTCGGAAGCTAAGCAGCGTCGGACCTGGTTACTACTTGGATGGGGAGACCGCCTGGGAATACCAGGTGCTGTAAGTGTTTTGTTTGCTTGTGCAGGCAGAGCGGTTGAGGTTGATGAGCGTGTCGAGGGTTGAGTAATAAACTACGGCCATACCACGCTGAGCGCGCCCGCTCGTCTGATCTCGGAAGCTAAGCAGCGCCGGGCCTGGTTAGTACTTGGATGGGAGACCGCCTGGGAATACCAGGTGCTGTAAGCGCATTTTTGCTTGCTTGTGCAGGCAGAGCGGTTGAGGTTGATGAAGCGATGTCCAGTGGTTGAGTAATAAACTACGGCCATACCATCGCTGAGCCGCCAGCTCTCGTCTGATCTCGGAAGCTAAGCAGCGTCGGGCCTGGTTAGTACTTGGATGGGGAGACCGCCTGGGAATACCAGGTGCTGTAAGCGTTTTGCTTGCTTGTGCAGGCAGAGCGGTTGAGGTTGATGAAGCGTGTCCGAGTGGTTGAGTAATCGCTTACGGCCATACCACGCTGAGCACGCCCGCTCTCGTCTGATCTCGGAAGCTAAGCAGCGTCGGGCCTGGTTAGTACTTGGATGGGAGACCGCCTGGGAATACCAGGTGCTGTAAGCGTTTTTTGCTTGCTTGTGCAGGCAGAGCGGTTGAGGTTGATGAAGCGATGTCGAGTGGTTGAGTAACTACGGCCATACCACGCTGAGCACGCCAGCTCTCGTCTGATCTCGAAGCTAAGCAGCGTCGGGCCTGGTTAGTACTTGGATGGGAGACCGCCTGGGAATACCAGGTGCTGTAAGCGTTTTGCTTGCTTGTGCAGGCAGAGCGGTTGAGGTTGATGAACGTGTCCGAGTGGTTGAGTAATCGCTTACGGCCATACCACGCTGAGCACGCCCGCTCTCGTCTGATCTCGGAAGCTAAGCAGCGTCGGGCCTGGTTAGTACTTGATTGGGAGACCGCCTGGGAATACCAGGTGCTGTAAGCGTTTTGCTTGCTTGTGCAGGCAGAGCGGTTGAGGTTGATGAGCGTGTCCGAAAGTGGTTGAGTAATAAACTACGGCCATACCACGCTGAGAGCCAGCGCTCTCGTCTGATCTCGGAAGCTAAGCAGCGTCGGGCCTGGTTAGTACTTGGATGGGGAGACCGCCTGGGAATACCAGGTGCTGTAAGCGTTTTGCTTGCTTGTGCAGGCAGAGCGGTTGAGGTTGATGAACGTGTCCGAAAGTGGTTGAGTAATAAACTACGGCCATACCACGCTGAGCACGCCTGCTCTCGTCTGATCTCGGAAGCTAAGCAGCGTCGGGCCTGGTTAGTACTTGGATGGGAGACCGCCTGGGAATGGCTCATGACCCCCCCAAGTACATATTGCTCAACCCTGGGATCGATCGAAAAAGATCAAAACGGATGGCTCCATCTGGTGGTCAACGTCTGGAAATGTTATTTACAGAAATTATCATGTACAAGGCCTAGTTTATTGAAATCCACGAGTCTGCTGCATGTTTTGTTTATTATTTTCATAATTTGAGTTGATGTAGCTGATGAGATTCATATAGTAAAATGGAAAAGTGTGCAATTGTCACATTATTGTGTAGTTGGCCTTTTTCTCTCCCCTTTTTTTTTTCTAAATTTGATATGGATTTCTCATTAAGATTGGGCAGAGGAATGGAAAGACCAGAGTGGATTAGATTACATTCAACTTTATTGTCATTGTGCAGAGTACAAGTACAAAGACAACAAAATGCAGTTTGCGTCTAACCAGAAGTGCAAAAAAAGCAGAAAAGTGCCATGTGATAAAGTATAGACAGGTGGTACATAGACAGGATAAGAAATATAGTGCAGTGTAGACAGTAGTATACAGTTGGTTTACAGAAGGTGGTTTAGAGTAATATAAACTAAGTATAAATATGTGCAGTGTATTAGCAGTTACTTTATAAGAGCAGAATAAATATGGCTATGTAACATAAACAATGTATGAACAACATAGTTATGGTAATGGGATTTGGCAGAGGCCTTTGTCCAAAGCGACACACAAATACAAAAACAACATAATATTTAAAATTTAACAGGGAACAGATTAGAATGTTGATCAAACTATAATAAGGAGAATAGGAACAATAAACAACAATGACAATTCAATCAATAGCCTAAATAAATAAACAATGAAAATGAGGGGAAAAAGCAATAATTAACAATAATGTCCATTCAATCAATAATATAAAAACAATGACATGGTAAAACTACATGAAGGAGAATATCAATAATAAACAATAATGTCAAATTAATCAACAGCCTAATGGAAATAAAACAATATTATACAAACCATAACGCATAAGAAGCGCTTAAAGAACTAAGTGCATGTTGAACAGGAATGTCTTTACACCCCTCTTAAACGACCCAAATGTAAACAACATGTACAGATATGTGCAATGTAGTAGCAGTAACAGTATAATAGTAGAAAGAATAATATAGATATATTCAGTGTATTAACAGAATATACATTATAAGAAAAACAGAATAAATATGGATATTCAGTATGAACCATGAAGACAGATATGTGCAGTATGTGCATTAAGTTGTGCAGTAAGTTTATATAGCCCCTTTATTGCAGTTGTAATTTTACTGGGGGAGAAGAGGTGACTGGCTGGTGGACGATTTTTTTTTTTTTTTATTTTAATGGCGAGGTACAACAGACGACTGTCCTCCGTCACCTGTGCTTCCATGAGGGTATTTCATCCAGCCAAACTTTGTCTTCTGGGCAGCTCTGGTCTCGGATGTGTCAGCCCCAAGACACCGGCCAAACAGGGTGTAGCCCCCACCTAGATTCGTACTTTTTTTCACAAAGTTGACAGTAGTCTTGTCATGCTCGAGAACTGCCAGCAGTAGCAATCTTCTGCCTGAGATCAGCTGGCACTAGGTGGTGGTCACTGTTGTCTGCCAGTTGTAGAAGCAGCAAAGCCCATGCCTACACTTCCTCTATTCCTGGCAGATGCAGATGTCCCTGGGTCATCAGCACATCCTGCAGAGCAGGACTGTCCTCCTCCACCTCCTCCACCTGTTCTGCTTGTGTAGGGATGGCATGTTTCCTACAGATGCTGTCAATAGGATCCTTGTCTGACTCGGTAGACATGTCAACCCCCTCATCTGCCATCTCCTCTTCACTTTGTCCAGTCGATTCGTCTTCTTCACGGGACTGCTCTTCTTCAGCTGCAAATATGCAATTGTACAAATCACAGATGTGTCCAGGCAGTTGCAACAACCACTTGTAGATTCATTCATACACAGATATGCCAATAACATGCACGGTTTCTTTATTTCATAAAATGAAAAGTTAACTTTATACCATGTTGGCTGGAATTTGCTAGAATTATGCAAGAAAACTGTAGGGATATCCTTGCTTCATATGTATGTCTATTGTTTAAGTGTGTGATTAAGTTTTTTACCTTTCTTGGCATAGTAATCCCCTGCAGTGAAGCTGGTTGACTGGCACATGGCATACTCAACACCAAGGAGCTCTGGGTCCTTGTATTCATCAGGGTAGGGCATAGGAGCAGCGAAGTTGGGCTCTGGAACATGATCGTTGCCGAAGAGCACCTCAGCTTGCTGATTGATGCGCTGGATCTGCCGTGCATCCATACATGACATCTGCCGACCCTGACCACCCGCAACCCAGAGTGATTCCATGCGGCTGTTCCACTGCACAGCAAATGCAATCAGGTACACCTGACAGAGCACACGACCATTTTATGTATCATTGTATATGCTTTGCAGAGATGATGTACTAAAGCTATGAAATAAAATGCATTATTGATAGAAATTTTTTTATATTAAAGTGGGTTTTTTAATTACTCACTTGGAATGCCGTAATTCCACATCTTTCTGAAGGAATGTCATTCATTGTACATGTGTCGTGCAACCCTCCAAGGAGTCACTGCCTCGCCGGCACCTGCCCAACGCCATTGAGCACCACCACCTTCACAGTAACTTACAGTTGTATGCCAGTGGGATCCTGTAAAACACAACGAATTGCAAGCTCCTTATTTATTCTGGTGTCTATTTAAATATGGCCATATTATTTTAGATGGCTTTGCAATGACACATGACTACTACAACCCACCTGCATACAGCTACCATACAACCATACAGAATCCATTTTGAAGACACACACACATCCCGTGAGATTAAAAAAACAGCTTAAAAATCAGGTGTTGTGTTGACACATCTAAAGCATATTTAGACCTCGAATTATCTCGACTCCACACTGTAGTAACAACATCTACAAAGTCTAAACATGCTAGCCAGATGATCAGATGAGGGCTTAAATACATTTTAGAGACCCTGCAGCCCTCGTAAAAGTAGTAACTAAAAACAGCCCATTCATTCATCACTTTGTTTTTAGCATGCAAATCGTAAGGGTTGACATGTTTACACTTCTAAAGCATATTTACACATCGAATTTCAACTCCACACTGTTGTAACACCATCTCTATGGTCTTAAGAAGTGAGCTAGAGTGTCTGATCACGTTTTTAAAGTATTTCCAGTGATCGTCAGGTCATTACAGTGGCGATTGGTAGCTCATTCATTCATTTTCAATGCATTTAGCATTCTAATGTAGCGGTTGATATTCTAACGATCTAAAGCATATTTCAGCTTTACATTTCGAGTCCACACAGTAGTAATACATTCTTCAATGCCTCAACATGTAAAATCAATAGTCTGATCACATTTTAAACGCATATCAGAGAGATCGAACCTAGCTATTTTAATGTAAACAAGCGGTGTTAGCCTAGCCAATTGGTGACAGAAAATGAGTGTCAGTACGGCGCTAACGAGATTGTCATGTAAAACCTCAGGCAAATTCAGGCAAATTATCCAAAAATATATAGAGTTTCAGTCATTACTTTGCACATAATTACACCAAACTTACCTGAGAGTGAAAAAAATAGTCCGATCTGTCACAACGCCGACCGCAATAAATAAAGATGGCCGCCAGTATTTTTCTAATGCAGCTCAGTCTCAAATGACGTTTTCCGATCCTCGCTCAATGATTGGTCTGTTGAGCGCTCAGCTCTGCTCAGCATTGCTCAACCATTGGCTGATCGCTGCTCAACTCTGCTCAGCATTGCTCAACCATTGGACGGCTGCCGATCTCTTTATGTACTTGGAGGAGCATTTGCCTGGGAATACCAGGTGCTGTAAGCGTTTTGCTTGCTTGTGCAGGCAGAGCGGTTGAGGTTGATGAACGTGTCCGAGTTGTCGAGTAATCGTTTACGGCCATACCACGCTGAGCACGCCCGCTCTCGTCTGATCTCGGAAGCTACATGGCGTCGGGCCTGGTTAGTACTTGGATGGGAGACCGCCTGGGAATACCAGGTGCTGTAAGCATTTTGCTTGCTTATTGCAGGCAGAAGCGGTTGAGGTTGATGAACGTGTCAGTGGTTGAGTAGTAAAACGCTTACGTCCATACCACGCTGAGCACGCCAGCTCTCGTCTGATCTCGGAAGCTAAGCAGCGTCGGGCCTGGTTAGTACTTGGATGGGAGACCGCCTGGGAATACCAGGTGCTGTAAGCCTTTTTTGCTTGCTTGTGCAGGCAGAGCGGTTGAGGTTGATGAACGTGTCCAGTGGTTGAGTAGTCGCCACGGCCATACCACGCTGAGCACGCCAGCTCTCGCCTGATCTCGAAGCTAAGCAGCGTCGAGCCTGGTTAGTACTTGG
>NW_025963100.1:0-6648 GCF_017589495.1 Alosa alosa
CCGTCTAGACATGTGAAATGCATGATCTGTAACCAAACAAAAGTGAAAAACAAAATTGGTCTTATTTTTGTCGTACTTTTCAGATTTTCTTAGTTTTCACATAAAGGTCCGGGGTCAGGAAAAAGACGGATTTTGAACATTTCAAAATATGTCAGATATTGTCCAAATTATGTTTTACTTCCGTCTAGACATGTGAAATGCATGATCTGTGGCAAACAAAAGTGAAAAACAAAATTGGTCTTATTTTTTTTGTCATTACTTTTCAGATTTTCTTAGTTTTCACATAAAGGTCCGGGGTCAGGAAAAAAGACAGATTTTTGAAAAATTTCAAAATATGTCAGATATTGTCAAATTATTATTTTTTCACGTCTAGACATGTAGAAAATGCATGATCTATGGCAAACAAAATGAAAAAAAAAAATTGGTCTTATTTTTACTTTTTCAGATTTTTTTATTTTTCGGGGTCAGGAAATGGAATTTTTTTTTACAAATTTCAAAATATGTCAGATATTGTCCAAATTATTTTTATTTCATGTCTAGATATGTGAAATGCATGAACTATGGCAAAAAAAAGTGAAAAAAAAATTGGTTTATTTTTTACAGTACTTTTTCAGATTTTCTTAGTTTTCATTTAAGGGTCGGGGTCAGGGAAAAAGACAGATTTTGAAAAATTTCAAAATCTGTCAATTATTGTCCAAATTATTTTTTTTCACATCTACACATGTGAAATGCATTGATCTATGGCAAACAAAATGAAAAAAAAAATTGGTCTGATTTTTTCTTACTTTTCAGATTTTTTAGTTTTTGCGGTCAGGATCAGGAAAATTTTTTTTTTTACAAATTTCAAAATATGTCAGATATTGTCCAAATTATTTTTATTTCATGTCTAGACATGTGAAATGCATGATCTATGGCAAAAAAAAGTGAAAAAAAAAATGGTCTTATTTTTTATTACTTTTCAGATTTTCTTAGTTTTCATATAAGGTCGGGGTCAGGAAAAAAAGACAGATTTTTGAAAATTTCAAATTATTTCACGTCTAGACATGTGAAATGCATGATCTGTGGCAAAACAAAAGTGAAAACAAATTATCTTATTTTGTCGCATTTTTCAGATTTTCTTAGTTTTCACATAAGGTCGGGGTCAGGAAAAAAGACGGATTTTTTGACACATTTCAAAATATGTCAGGATATTGTCCAAATTATGTTTTACTTCACGTCTGTGACATGTGAAATGCATGATCTGTGGCAAACAAAAGTGAAAAACAAAATTGGTCTTATTTTTGTCGTGCTTTTCAGATTTTCTTGGTTTTCACACGCAAGGTCGGGGTCAGGAAAAAGATAGATTTTGAACATTTCAAAATATGTCAATTATTGTCAAATTGTTGTTTACTTCACGTCTAGACATGTGAAATGCATGATCTGTGGCAAACAAAAATGAAAAAAAATTGGTCTTATTTTTTTTTACTTTTCAGATTTTTTATTTTTAAAGGGTCCGGGGTCAGGAAAATTTTTTTTTACAAATTCAAAATATGTCAGATATTGTTCAAATTATGTTTTATTTCATGTCTAGATATGCGAAATGCATGATCTGGCCAGCGAAAACAAAAGTGAAAAAAAAATTGGTTTTGATTTTTCGTACTTTTTCGATTTTCTTAGTTTTCATTTAAGGTCCGGGGTCAGGAAAAAAAAGACGGATTTTTGAAAATTTCAAAAATTCGTCAATTATTGTCAAATTATTTTTTTTCACATCTAGACATGTGAAATGCATGATCTATGGCAAACAAAATGAAAAAAAAATTGGTCTGATTTTTTCTTATTACTTTCAGATTTTTTTTAGTTTTTCACATAAGATCGGGGTCAGGAAAAATTTTTTGACAAATTTCAAAATATATGTCAGGATATTGTCCAAATTATGTTTTACTTCACGTCTAGACATGTGAAATGTAATGATCTGTGGCAAACAAAAGTGAAAAAAACAAAATTGGTCTTATTTTTGTCGTACTTTTCAGATTTTTCTTAGTTTTCACATAAGGTCCGGGGTCAGGACGGATTTTGATTTTGACATATTTCAAAAATATGTCAGATATTGTCCAAATTATGTTTTACTTCACGTCTAGACATGTGAAATGCATGATCTGTGGCAAAACAAAAAGTGAAAAACAAAATTGGTCTTATTTTTTGTCGTACTTTTCAGATTTTCTTAGTTTTTCACATAAGGTCCGGGTCAGGAAAAGACAGAATTTTGAAAATTTCAAAATCTGTCAATTATTATCCAAATTATTATTTTTTCACGTCTACAAATGCGGAAATGCATTAACTATGGCAACAAAATGAAAAAAAATTGGTCTGATTTTTACTTTTCAGATTTTTTATTTTTGGGGTCAGGATGCGAGAATTTTTTTTTTTTACAAATTTCAAAATCTGTCAGATATTGTCCAAATTATTTTTATTTCATGTCTAGATATGCGAAATGCATGAACTATGGCAAAAAGTGAAAAAAAAAAAAAAAATTGGTTTTGATTTTTGTACTTTTCAGATTTTCTTAGTTTTCATTTAAGGTCCGGGGTCAGGAAAAAGACAGATTTTTGAAAAATTTCAAAATCTGTCAATTATTGTCAAATTATTATTTTTTTCACATCTACACATGTGGAAATGCATTAATCCATGGCAACAAAAATGAAAAAAAAATTTGTCTTTGATTTTTCTTACTTTTCAGATTTTTTTTTAGTTTTTGCGGTCAGGATGCGAGAAAGTTTTTTTTACAAATTTCAAAATATGTCAGATATTGTCAAATTATTTTTACTTCATGTCTAGACATGTGGAAATGCATAAACTATGGCAAACAAAAGTGGAAAAAAAAAGAATGGTCTGATTTTTTTCGTACTTTTTCAGATTTTTCTTAGTTTTCATATAAGGTCCGGGTCAGGAAAAAAGACAGATTTTTTGAAAATTTCATTTCACTGTCTAGACATGCGGAAATGCATGAATCCGGCAAAAGTGAAAAAATTTGGTTTGATTTTTCGTACTTTCTTTGTGACTCCTTAGTTTTCATTTTAAAGTCCGGGGTCGGGAAAAAGACAGATTTTTGACACATTTCAAAATATGTCAATTATTGTCAAAATATATTTTTTTTCACATCTACACATGTGAAATGCATAACTCTGGCAACAAAAATGAAAAAAAAAAAAAATGTGGTCTGATTTTTTCTTACTTTTCAGATTTTTTTTAGTTTTCACATAAGGTCGGGATCCAGGAAAAAGTTTTTTTTTTTTTACAAATTTCAAAATATGTCAGATATTAACCAAAATATGTTTTACTTCACGTCTAGACATGTGAAAATGCATGATCTGTGGCAAACAAAAAGTGAAAAACAAAAATTGGTCTTATTTTTGTCGTGACTTTTTTCAGATTTTCTTAGTTTTCACATAAGGTCGAGTCCGGGAAAATGACGGATTTTTTGACACATTTCAAAAAATATGTCAGATATTGTCCAAATTTCTTTATGTTTTACTTCACGTCTAGACATGTGAAATGCATGATCTGTGGCAAACAAAAGTGAAAAACAAAATTGGTCTTTTTTTTTGTCATTACTTTTTGTGATTTTCTTAGTTTTCACATAAGGTCCGGGGTCAGGAAAAATGACGGATTTTGACACATTTCAAAATATGTCAGATATTGTCCAAATTATGTTTTACTTCACGTCTAGACATGTGAAATGCATGATCTGTGGCAAACAAAAGTGAAAAACAAAATTGGTCTTATTTTTGTCGTACTTTTCAGATTTTCTTAGTTTTCACATAAGGTCCGGGGGTCAGAAAAAAGACGGATTTTGACACATTTCAAAATATGTCGGATCTTGTCCAAATTATGTTTTAATTTTCACGTCTAGACACGTGAAATGCATGATCTGTGGCAAAACAAAAAGTGAAAACAAAATTGGTCTTATTTTTGTCGTACTTTTCAGGATTTTCTTAGTTTTCACGCAAAAGGTCGGGGTCCGGGAAAAAGACAGATTTTTGAAAAATTTCAAAAATCTGTCAATTATTATCCAAATTATTTTTTTTTTTCACGTCTACACATGTGAAATGCATTAACTATGGCAACAAAAAAATGAAAAAAAATTGGTCTGATTTTTTTTACTTTTCAGATTTTATTTTTTGGGTCCAAGGATCACGAGGAATTTTTTTTTACAAATTTCAAAAAATCTGTCAGATATTGTCCAAATTATTTTTTATTTCATGTCTAGATATGCGAAATGCATGAACTATGGCCAAAAATTAAAAAAAAAAAAAATTGGTTTGATTTTTTGTACTTTTCAGATTTTCTTAGTTTTCATTTAAAGGTCCGGGGTCAGGGAAAAAAGACAGATTTTTGAAAAATGTCAAAATCTGTCAATTATTGTCAAATTATTATTTTTCACATCTACATGGAAAATGCATTAACCATGGCAACAAAAATGAAAAAAAATGTGGTCTGATTTTCTTACTTTTCAGATTTTTTTTAGTTTTTGCGGTCAGGATCACGAGAAAGTTTTTTACAAAATTTCAAAGCCCATGTCAGATATTGTCCAAATTATGTAGTTTTACTTCACGTCTAGACGTAGCCAAGGAAATGCATGATCTGTGGCAAACAAAGTGAAAAACAAAATTGGTCTTATTTTTGCTCGTACTTTTCAGATTTTTCTTAGTTTTCACATAAGGTCGGGGGTCAGGAAAATGGCAGTTTTGACACATTTCAAATATGTCAGATATTGTCAAGTATGTTTTACTTCACGTCTAGACATGTGAAATGCATGATCTGTGGCAAACAAAAGTGAAAAACAAAATTGGTCTTATTTTTGTCGTACTTTTTCAGATTTTCTTAGTTTTTTCACATATGGTCGGGGTCAGGAAAATGGCTTGATTTTTTACAAATTTCAAAATATGTCAGATATTGTCCAAAATATGTTTTACTTCACGTCTAGACATGTGAAATGCATGATCTGTGGCAAACAAAAAGTGAAAACAAAATTGGTCTTATTTTTGTCGTACTTTTCAAAGATTTTCTTACTTTTCACATAAGGTCCGGGGTCAGGAAAAGATCTGGATTTTTGACACATTCAAAAATATGTCAGATATTGTCCAAATCCCAAAATATGTTTTGCTTACGTCTAGACATGTGGAAATGCATGATCTGTGGCAAACAAAAGTGAAAAACAAAATTAGTCTTATTTTTGTCGTACTTTTCAGATTTTTTCTTAGTTTTCACATAAGGTCCGGGGTCAGGAAAAATGACGGATTTTGACACATTTCAAAAATATGTCAGATATTGTCCAAATTATGTTTTACTTCACGTCTAAGACATGTGAAATGTATTATCTGGTGGCAAACAAAAGTGAAAAACAAAAATTATCTTATTTTTGTCGTACTTTTTCAGGATTTTCTTAGTTTTCACATAAGGTCCGGGGTCAGGAAAAAGACGGATTTTGACACATTTCAAAAATATGTCGATATTGTCCAAATTATGTTTTACTTCACGTCCTAGACATGTGAAATGCATGATCTGTGGCAAACAAAAGTGAAAAACAAAATTGGTCTTATTTTTGTCGTACTTTTTTCAGATTTTTCTTAGTTTCACATAAGGTCGGGGTCAGGAAAAAAGACGGATTTTGACACATTTCAAAAATATGTCAGATATTGTCCAAATTATGTTTTTACTTCACGTCTAGACATGTGAAATGCATGATCTGTGGCAAACAAAAGTGAAAAACAAAATTGGTCTTATTTTTTGTCGTACTTTTCAGATTTTTTTAGTTTTCACACATAAAGGTCGGGGTCAAGGAAAAAGACAGATTTTTGAAAAAATTTCCAAAATCTGTCAATTAATTATTGTCCAAATTATTATTTTTCACGCCTACACATGTGAAATGCATTTAATATGTATAAACAAAATGAAAAAAAAAATTGTCTGATTTTTTTACTTTTCAGATTTTTTTTTTTTTTTGGGATCAGGATGAATTTTTTTTGCCAAATTTTCAAAATCTGTCAGATATTGTCCAAATTATTTTTATTTCATGTCTAGATATCTTTTGAAATGCATGAACTATGGCAAAAAGTGAAAAAAAAAATTGGTTTGATTTTTTGTACTTTTTCAGATTTTTCTTAGTTTTCATTTAAGGTCCGGGGGTCAGGAAAGAGACAGATTTTGAAAAATTTCAAAATCTATCAATTATTGTCCAAATTATTATTTTTTCACATCTACACAAGTGAAATGCATTAACTATAGCAACAAAAAATGAAAAAAAAAATGTGTTCTGATTTTTTCTTACTTTTTCAGATTTTTTTTAGTTTTTGTGGTCGGGATGCGAGAAAGTTTTTACAAATTTCAAAATATATTGTCCAAATTATGTTTTTTAATTTCACGTCTAGACATGTGAAATGCATGATCTGTGGCAAACAAAAAGTGAAAAACAAAATTGGTCTTATTTTGTCGTACTTTCTGTGATTTTCTTAGTTTTCACATAAGGTCCGGGTCAGGAAAAAAGACAGATTTTTGAAAATTTCATTTCCGTCTAGACATATGAAAATGTGAAATGCATGAACTATGGCAAAAAAAGTGAAAAAAAATTTGGTTTGATTTTTCGTACTTTTCAGATTTCCTTAGTTTTCA
>NW_025963101.1:0-6608 GCF_017589495.1 Alosa alosa
AAGATGCTTGTTTGTTGCTCATTTCTAGCAGTTTAGCTAACTTCGTGTGACACTACCGTTTGCCAAGAACTGATCAAGTAAAGTGAGCGCTGACCTGGCGGCGCGAGCGCTAGAGGCAATATGTAAAGAGTTGAAAGCGGGACAGGCGTAAAGAAAATAGACCTTGCAAAATGCAAACATCGCGCGCGTGCAATCAAACAACTGCATATAGGCCTATGTCGTAATAAGCGTGACATTATTGCGAATTAAATTGAGTTTAGTTTTGCATGCCTTTTTTTTTAAACTCGTAATGGTAGACTCTGACCGGTTAGGAATGTCAGACCTTTGACGGTGGTTGGGGACGATAATGTACATTCTACTTAACAAAGTCTAGATATCTACTGAAAATAATATCACGCATTGCCCGTTTGTTGGTACAAGTAAGGTCTATATTTACTCTGCTTTATATTTCTGGGTGTAAAACAGAATACACTGCTGCTAGGTTTGTGATAAACTTAATTTGTATGGCTGTAGGGGTTCAGGGTTTGGTAAACTGGATCAGGTTGCATGGTGTTGGGGTTCAGGCTCTGATAGACTGCATCAGGTTGGGTGGGGGGGGGGGTGCATGCATGCATTACTTGAAAAGAACTAGCTCCAGTTATGTATGAACAGTGAAGGTAACGAACTCTTAAACATGTGAAAAACGTGAACTTGAAGAAGTGAAAATTTAACAATATGAACTATGAATATTGAACAACTTGAAGCTACATCTATCAAGTGTGAACATGTTTAACAAAATATGGGAACAAAACATGGGAACTAAACGTCCATTACGAAAATGCTCTGTGCTTGTTTCCCTGCAACAAGAAGGTTCCATCTGGGGGCAATGGAAGATAGTGACACCCTCAGTGTGTTTGAAATGTCCAGTCGATTGCGCAATTTGGTCTTAGTTGCAGTCATTGCGAAAACCCGCCACGCATAGATGAGCCCTACGTGGTGGGAAATGGTAGCAACGTTTTTCAGCACTTTTACGGCTATCTCAGGATATTCTGCTTTGGTTTTGATCCAAAAACCCGCCAGAGAGGTTTCCTCATACACACTCTTAAGACCACCGTCATTTGCAATTTCGATCAATTGCTCTTCCTCCTCGCTGACAAGTTAGGACTATTGGGATATTGACAAATGGGTTGCGGACCCACTCATTGGTTTGCCGTGGATCTTTGGAGGATGGGAAGTAGCGCTCAAACTCATTTGAAAGCGCAACAAGGTGATTGTGCACCAGCTGCGAGAGAAAGGGCCCTGCAGTCTCTCCCAAAACCCCCACTACTGTTTGGAACATATCAAATACACCCCGGTCCACTCGTCGTCCCCACAAATCAAGCTTGGCTTTACATGCAGCGACTTTATCTGCCAGTTTAAAGAGTCGTCATTCTCCCCTGGAGTGACAGGTTGAGGTCATTAAGCAACCCGAATATGTCACACAGGTAAGCGAAGTTTTGACACCCAGTCCTCATCACTAAAATGTGCAGCTAACGGTGACTTTTTTTCTGTAAGAAATCTCTGCAGCGGCTCTCGCAACTCAAATACTCTGGCCAGTGACCTGCTAAAGATGCTTGTTTTTTGTTGCTCATTCTAGCAGTTTAGCTAACTTCGTGTGACACTACCGTTCGCCAAGAACTGATCAAGTAAGTGAGCTGACCTGACGCTGCGCAGCGCTGAAGGCAATATGTAAAGAGTTGAAGGCGGGACAGACGTAAGAAAATAGACCTTGCAAAATGCAAACATGCGTGCAATCAAACAACTGCATATAGGCCTATGTCATGTAAAAAAACGTGACATTATTGCGAATTAAATTGAGTTTAGTTTGCATGCATTTTTTTTTAAACTCATGTCGAGGCTACGGCCGGTTAGGAATGTCGGGCTTGACCGGTGGTTGGGGACCGATAATGTACATTCTACTTAACAAAGTCCTAGATATCTGCTGAAAATAATACGCATTGCAGTTTTGTTGGGTACAAGCAAGGTCTATATTTACTCTGCTTTATATTTCTGGGTGTAAAACAGAATACACTGCTGCTAGGTTTGTGATAAACTTAATTTGTATGGCTGTAGGGGTTCAGGGTTTGGTAAACTGGATCAGGTTGCATGGTGTTGGGGTTCAGGCTCTGATAGACTGCATCAGGTTGGGTGGTGTTGGGGTTCAGGTTCATCTGCATGTTGTTGCCATGGTTTCCATCCTAAGGATAAATAGCATAATTATTAACAATCTAGCATGCTTTCCATGCACACTATTCCATATTGAGTGTGAGTGTAGAAACAGATCAATGTTCTTCATCATGTCAATCATGTCAGCCCCACACAGCTCTGTGTCTGAGAACCTCAACACTGAACACCTGTAGCCTGTTTCTTAATCTGAAGTAGGACATAGGGGTGCACCATGTCACCATTTTCTGTATCTGTAACAGTATCACAATGGAAGTGGGCGTGTAACCTACAGTATGCAATTGTTGGGACTATTGTGCCAACAGCCTGAATGTGTGTAATGACATTATAGCCTAATAGTTCTACACTAAAGCATTTTAGTGAGCTACTTAGGCTGTTGGCACAATTAGGCTGTTGGCACAATAGTCCCAACAATTGCATACTGTAGGTTACACGCCCACTTCCATTGTGAGGGGTGAACAGATACTGTTACAGATACAGAAAATGGTGACATGGTGCACCCCTATGTCCTACTTCAGATTAAGAAACAGGCTACAGGTGTTCAGTGTTGAGGTTATTGTGCCAACAGCCTAAGTAGCTCACTAAAATGCTTTAGTGTAGAACTATTAGGCTATAATGTCATTACACACATTCATGTTAAAACATGGCTTTGAAGTTTGTTTTTGGCCAATATCAATTATATACAATACATCATACAATATATCAAATATCCCAGACTAATCTTTATCATATTGTCAGGCCTGTAACACAGCATTTAATTGCAGCATTAAATTGCCTTACTGATGTATTGGCTATGACTACACTGGCTGTTCACGCGCACGCGTGTGTATGCTTCTGTGTGCGAGCGCGCACATGTGTGTGTGCGTGTGCATGTGTGTGTGTCACCAATAAGTGTTGGATAAGGAATAGCAGAGCCCAGATGACAAATCAAATTCTACATGTTTGAAACCCAGATGATTCTACAGTGAAACCCTATAGGGTGAATATGCTATGTTGAAATAAATAGCTTATTTTCATCCTTAACATGCCTCAATACAGTATGTCAATATGTAAAAGGCCCTTACAGAAATATTCCAGTGTATATTTACCTTCAATATCTTAAATTGGCCTGTAAAATGCCCATTGTAGTGAGTGACCACATTGCCTAAGCAGTCTTGGAGCAGTGTTTACCTTTTTCTCCCAAGTAATCATACGTATGACACATACTCACACAGTAGACATATGTACGCATGTATGCACATGCACAAACACACATACGCAGACAAACACACAAGCACACACACACACACACACACACACACACACACACACACACATAAACATAAACGTGTGCACGCACACATGCACACAATTCAAGAATTTCTCAGAATTATGAACAGGCAAGATGGGGGTGGGGTTGTATAAAATGAATTTTACATGTGAAATCTATGAACTAATCATGTTTTGGTACTTGTTGTCTAGCAGATACCAGTGAGAATTGAGTGTGGATAATGCATTTAGTGAGACAGTTAGAATCATATAGGCCTTTCAGCGTGATTTATTTTTGTGGAAAAAATGTGCTGGACTGCTCTGCGGTACATCTAGTTTAAACAGAGTTTGTCTTATTTTAAGATATCAAGAAAGCTAGCATATCTGGCTGCCAGTGCATTGTTAGAGTAAAGAAGACGCTTGTCCTATAAGAATGAAGTGTAATATAATATCAGCTATACTGTATGTCATAACAGATCTGTGTTCATGCTACAGTGGACATGTTGACAAAAGTGGCGTCATTTTGAACGTCAAAACTTTCAGCCAAAATAGGGGGAGGTCATATCACCTGGCTGTCTTCCCCTGATGTCTTGTTATTGTTTGTAGCCAACTGTTGAGATTGCCTGTCCACAACAAAAGAATAAAGAGGACGATGAGAGGATCATTCTACATTGTATAACTGTTGAGGAGTTTGGAGTTTATATTGCAGCACATTCTCTCATCTGATCTCACCTCAATCTGCATATGATACAGAACAATCCCACAACTGCAGAGAGCACCACTCCAACCAGAACTGCTATCAATATGGTCTGGTCATGTCTCATAGCTGTGATTGGAAAGAAATCAGAAATCACAATCTTAGATTCTGACTAATAGAGATGCTACTGTATATCCAATAATCTCTAAATGTCTCTGAACCTCTGACATGCATTTCCTGTTGCCTTATAGCTAAAGACAGAGAGATGAATGACAATAGTGAAAACAATGGCTGAGAAAAACGTTCACCATTATGAACGTAAATTATTTTGTAGATCGTTTATGGCTTACATTCTGTGTCAGTGGTTTAACAGATAAAAATATGAGATAAATACTGTATGTCTAATACAGTGAGACAGAATTTGCAAGACTGACAGGTGACCACATAGACAATGAGGCAACAGTCAGAACTTCATACTTTAAAAGACTGTTTTGGACTCACATGAAAACTTGATGAACATAGCAGGAGAGTCCTGTTGACCAATCCTATTGGCTGCTCGACAGAGATACTCTCCACTGTCCTCAGAACGGACATTTCTGAAGGTGAGTGTGTTCTCCTTTCCTGACTCCAGTTCTACAGCTCCTCTCTTCTTGATCCAGGTGTATGTGTGTACTGGTGGGTCAGCTTCACTCATGCAGGTCAGAGTCACATTATTTCCCTCAATTATTTCACCAGAAGAATCAGACACAACTCTTGTGTTCTTTGGAGGATCTGGAGAAAAGGACACATGGAAACAGTCAGCTTCACTCATGCAGGTCAGAGTCACATTACCTCCATCTGGTATTTCACCAGATGGATCAGACACAATTGTTGTGTTATTTGGAGGATCTGGAGAAGAGGACATATACAGTAGAAACAGTATGTGGTGAGTCAGCTTCACTCATGCAGGTCAGGGTCACTGGGCTTCCCTCTCGTATTTCACCAGATGGACCAGACTTAATGTTCTGGTGTGTTCGTAGGAGGATATTGATAAATACAAATACATGTTAAATGCGAAGACTAAACTATAGTACTAATAAACAATAGAAAACGAATAACCAATAGGAAAAAAATATTTTATTAAACTCATATGGTTGTATATGGTTGGCTGTAGATCCATTGTACTAAAGCAATATGACACTTGTGGTTTTGGGGCCAGTAATAGCCTACAGTTGAAATAAAGTTGTGGCAACATCCTTATCAACACCACACCGATTCAAACCGTGGTTGATTGAAAGAGCACACAAGCGACATAAGGTCATTCCACGTCAATTCAACCAGGGCCCTGTTTGTGGGCCCTGGTTGAATTGACGTGGAATGACCCTATGTCGCTTGTGTGTTGTATTTCAGCCGTGCTTTTCAATCAATGACTCCATAGCAATCTCAGCTACATTCCCAATTATGTTGATTTATAGAATTACTCACATAACACCTTGATTGACACAGCAGGAGAGTTCTGATGACCAATCGTATTGTCTGCTCGACAGAGATACTCTCCACTGTCCTCAGAATGGATCTTGCTGAAGGTGAGTGTGTTCTCCTTTCCTGACTTCAGTTCTACAGCTCCACTCTTCTTGATCCAGGTGTATGTGTGTACTGGTGGGTCAGCTTCACTCATGCAGGTCAGAGTCACTCTAGTTCCCTCAGCTATTTCACCAGATGGAGCAGACACAATTGTTGTGTTCTTTGGAGGATCTGGGTAAATACAAATGAATTGCTAACAGACAATACAATTACACCCTTACATGATCCCAAAGTATCACGTTTGTACACTGAATTCAAATATCACTTTTATAAGACTGTGAACACACAGAGGTTATATTTCAGTGAATGTGACTAAAAGGATTTCTGATCACAGACTGTGGGCTATATCGTACACCAGGCACAACCTGACACATTGCAGGGCCTGGCACAGTGCCCATCTTGATAAAGACTCTGTTTGAGCCAAAACGCGTTGGTGAGTCAGTGTCCGCTCAATACAAGATTTTTTATCAGCAGAGTGTCTCGGGATCTATTGTAGCCTACTTTTATTCTCTTAAAGGGACACCAGGCAACGTTTTTGTGTTAATTACTCATCTTCGTAAATCGATATATGGTTAAATGACTCATTACAGGGCGAATGAAGACTCTCTAGCCCGACCCTACTGCCTGTAGGAAAAATATCCCGCTTGCAAGTTCAGTGTACCCTACCGCCGACGAAGCAGGATGAACTAGATGTACCACAGAGCGGTACAAAATATGACTATATGATTCTAACTGTCTCACTAAATTGCATTATCCACACTCAATTCTCACTGGTATCTGCTAGACAACAATTACCAAAACATGATTAGTTCATAGATTTCACATGTAAAATTCATTTTATACAACCCCACCCCATCTTGCCTGTTCATAATTCTGAGAAATTCTTGTGTGCATGTGT
>NW_025963102.1:0-6604 GCF_017589495.1 Alosa alosa
CAGGAAAAAGTCAGATTTTGACAAATTTCAAAATATGTCAGATATTGTCCAAATTTTTTTTTAATTCCGTCTAGACATTTTGAAATGCATGATCTATGGCAAAAAGTGAAAAACAAATTGGTCTGATTTTTTCGGACTTTTCAGATTTTCTCAGTTTTCACATAAGGTCGGGGTCAGGGAAAAAGTCAGATTTTTGACAAATTTCAAAATATGTCAGATATTGTCCAAATTTTTTTTTAATTCGCGTCTAGACATTTGAAATGCATGATCTATGGCAAAAAAAAGTGAAAAACAAATTGGTCTGATTTTTTAGGACTTTTCAGATTTTCTCAGTTTTCACATAAGGTCGGGGTCAGGAAAAAGTCAGATTTTGACAAATTTCAAAATATGTCAGATATTGTCCAAATTATTTTTTAATTCCGTCTAGACATTTGAAATGCATGATCTATGGCAAAAAAGTGAAAAACAAATTGGTCTGATTTTTTTAGGACTTTTCAGATTTTCTCAGTTTTCACATAAGGTCGGGGTCAGGAAAAAGTCAGATTTTGACAAATTTCAAAATATGTCAGATATTGTCCAAATTATTTTTTAATTCCGTCTAGACATTTGAAATGCATGATCTATGGCAAAAAGTGAAAAACAAATTGGTCTGATTTTTCGGACTTTTCAGATTTTCTCAGTTTTCACATAAGGTCGGGGTCAGGAAAAAGTCAGATTTTGACAAATTTCAAAATATGTCAGATATTGTCAAATTATTTTTTAATTCCGTCTAGACATTTGAAATGCATGATCTATGGCAAAAAAGTGAAAAACAAATTGGTCTGATTTTTTTTAGGACTTTTCAGATTTTCTCAGTTTTCACATAAGGTCGGGGTCAGGAAAAAAGTCAGATTTTGACAAATTTCAAAATATGTCAGATATTGTCCAAATTATTTTTTAATTCACGTCTAGACATTTGAAATGCATGATCTATGGCAAAAAAAAGTGAAAAACAAATTGGTCTGATTTTTTAGGACTTTTCAGATTTTCTTAGTTTTCACATAAGGTCGGGGTCAGGAAAAAGTCAGATTTTGACAAATTTCAAAATATGTCAGATATTGTCCAAATTATTTTTTTAATTCACGTCTAGACATTTGAAATGCATGATCTATGGCAAAAAAAAGTGAAAAACAAATTGGTCTGATTTTTTTTTTAGGACTTTTCAGATTTTCTTAGTTTTCACATAAGGTCGAGGGTCAGGAAAAAGTCAGATTTTGACAAATTTCAAAATATGTCAGATATTGTCCAAATTATTTTTAATTCCGTCTAGACATTTGAAATGCATGATCTATGGCAAAAAGTGAAAAACAAATTGGTCTGATTTTTTAGGACTTTTCAGATTTTCTTAGTTTTCACATAAGGTCGGGGTCAGGAAAAAAGTCAGATTTTGACAAATTTCAAAATATGTCAGATATTGTCAAATTATTTTTTAATTCCGTCTAGACATTTGAAATGCATGATCTATGGCAAAAAGTGAAAAACAAATTGGTCTGATTTTTTAGGACTTTTCAGATTTTCTCAGTTTTCACATAAGGTCGGGGTCAGGAAAAAAGTCAGATTTTTGACAAATTTCAAAATATGTCAGATATTGTCAAATTATTTTTTTAATTCCGTCTAGACATTTGAAATGCATGATCTATGGCAAAAAAGTGAAAAACAAATTGGTCTGATTTTTTTCGGACTTTTCAGATTTTCTTAGTTTTTCACATAAGGTCGGGGTCAGGAAAAAGTCAGATTTTGACAAATTTCAAAATATGTCAGATATTGTCAAATTATTTTTAATTCCGTCTAGACATTTGAAATGCATGATCTATGGCAAAAAAGTGAAAAACAAATTGGTCTGATTTTTTAGGACTTTTCAGATTTTCTCAGTTTTCACATAAGGTCGGGGTCAGGAAAAAGTCAGATTTTGACAAATTTCAAAATATGTCAGATATTGTCCAAATTATTTTTTAATTCCGTCTAGACATTTGAAATGCATGATCTATGGCAAAAAAAGTGAAAAACAAATTGGTCTGATTTTTTTAGGACTTTTCAGATTTTCTCAGTTTTCACATAAGGTCGGGGTCAGGAAAAAGTCAGATTTTGACAAATTTCAAAATATGTCAGATATTGTCCAAATTATTTTTTAATTCACGTCTAGACATTTGAAATGCATGATCTATGGCAAAAAAAGTGAAAAACAAATTGGTCTGATTTTTTTCGGACTTTTCAGATTTTCTTAGTTTTCACATGAGGTCCGGGGTCAGGAAAAAAGTCAGATTTTGACAAATTTCAAAATATGTCAGATATTGTCCAAATTATTTTTTAATTCACGTCTAGACATTTGAAATGCATGATCTATGGCAAAAAAGTGAAAAACAAATTGGTCTGATTTTTTAGGACTTTTCAGATTTTCTTAGTTTTCACATAAGGTCGAGGGTCAGGAAAAAAGTCAGATTTTGACAAATTTCAAAATATGTCAGATATTGTCAAATTATTTTTTAATTCGTCTAGACATTTGAAATGCATGATCTATGGCAAAAAAAGTGAAAAACAAATTGGTCTGATTTTTTTCGGACTTTTCAGATTTTCTTAGTTTTCACATAAGGTCCGGGGTCAGGAAAAAAGTCAGATTTTGACAAATTTCAAAATATGTCAGATATTGTCAAATTATTTTTTTTTTAATTCCGTCTAGACATTTGAAATGCATGATCTATGGCAAAAAAAGTGAAAAAACAAATTGGTCTGATTTTTTGGACTTTTCAGATTTTCTCAGTTTTCACATAAGGTCGGGGTCAGGAAAAAGTCAGATTTTGACAAATTTCAAAATATGTCAGATATTGTCAAATTATTTTTTAATTCCGTCTAGACATTTGAAATGCATGATCTATGGCAAAAAAGTGAAAAACAAATTGGTCTGATTTTTTTAGGACTTTTCAGATTTTCTTAGTTTTCACATAAGGTCGGGGTCAGGAAAAAAGTCAGATTTTGACAAATTTCAAAATATGTCAGATATTGTCCAAATTATTTTTTTTAATTCCGTCTAGACATTTTGAAATGCATGATCTATGGCAAAAAGTGAAAAACAAATTGGTCTGATTTTTAGGACTTTTCAGATTTTCTCAGTTTTCACATAAGGTCGGGGTCAGGAAAAAAGTCAGATTTTTGACAAATTTCAAAATATGTCAGATATTGTCCAAATTATTTTTTAATTCCGTCTAGACATTTGAAATGCATGATCTATGGCAAAAAAAGTGAAAAACAAATTGGTCTGATTTTTTTTAGGACTTTTCAGATTTTCTCAGTTTTCACATAAGGTCGGGGTCAGGAAAAAGTCAGATTTTGACAAATTTCAAAATATGTCAGATATTGTCCAAATTATTTTTTAATTCCGTCTAGACATTTGAAATGCATGATCTATGGCAAAAAAAGTGAAAAACAAATTGGTCTGATTTTTTTAGGACTTTTCAGATTTTCTCAGTTTTCACATAAGGTCGGGGTCAGGAAAAAGTCAGATTTTTGACAAATTTCAAAATATGTCAGATATTGTCCAAATTATTTTTTTTAATTCCGTCTAGACATTTGAAATGCATGATCTATGGCAAAAAAAGTGAAAAACAAATTGGTCTGATTTTTTTAGGACTTTTCAGATTTTCTTAGTTTTCACATAAGGTCGGGGTCAGGAAAAAGTCAGATTTTGACAAATTTCAAAATATGTCAGATATTGTCCAAATTATTTTTTAATTCACGTCTAGATATTTGAAATGCATGATCTATGGCAAAAAAAGTGAAAAACAAATTGGTCTGATTTTTTAGGACTTTTCAGATTTTCTCAGTTTTCACATAAGGTCGGGGTCAGGAAAAAAGTCAGATTTTGACAAATTTCAAAATATGTCAGATATTGTCAAATTATTTTTTAATTCCGTCTAGACATTTGAAATGCATGATCTATGGCAAAAAAAGTGAAAAACAAATTGGTCTGATTTTTTAGGACTTTTCAGATTTTCTTAGTTTTTCACATAAGGTCGGGGTCAGGAAAAAGTCAGATTTTGACAAATTTCAAAATATGTCAGATATTGTCAAATTATTTTTTTTTTAATTCCGTCTAGACATTTGAAATGCATGATCTATGGCAAAAAAAGTGAAAAACAAATTGGTCTGATTTTTTTAGGACTTTTCAGATTTTCTCAGTTTTTCACATAAGGTCGGGGTCAGGAAAAAAGTCAGATTTTTGACAAATTTCAAAATATGTCAGATATTGTCCAAATTATTTTTTTAATTCACGTCTAGACATTTGAAATGCATGATCTATGGCAAAAAAAAGTGAAAAACAAATTGGTCTGATTTTTTCGGACTTTTCAGATTTTCTCAGATTTTTTCACATAAGGTCCGGGGTCAGGAAAAAAAAGTCAGATTTTGACAAATTTCAAAATATGTCAGATATTGTCCAAATTATTTTTTTAATTCCGTCTAGACATTTGAAATGCATGATCTATGGCAAAAAAAGTGAAAAACAAATTGGTCTGATTTTTTTAGGACTTTTCAGATTTTCTTAGTTTTCACATAAGGTCGGGGTCAGGAAAAAAGTCAGATTTTGACAAATTTCAAAATATGTCAGATATTGTCAAATTATTTTTTAATTCCGTCTAGACATTTGAAATGCATGATCTATGGCAAAAAAGTGAAAAACAAATTGGTCTGATTTTTTTTAGGACTTTTCAGATTTTCTTAGTTTTCACATAAGGTCGGGGGTCAGGAAAAAAGTCAGATTTTGACAAATTTCAAAATATGTCAGATATTGTCCAAATTATTTTTTTAATTCCGTCTAGACATTTGAAATGCATGATCTATGGCAAAAAAGTGAAAAACAAATTGGTCTGATTTTTAGGACTTTTTCAGATTTTCTCAGTTTTCACATAAGGTCGGGGTCAGGAAAAAGTCAGATTTTGACAAATTTCAAAATATGTCAGATATTGTCCAAATTATTTTTAATTCCGTCTAGACATTTGAAATGCATGATCTATGGCAAAAAAAAGTGAAAAACAAATTGGTCTGATTTTTTGGACTTTTCAGATTTTCTCAGTTTTCACATAAGGTCGGGGTCAGGAAAAAGTCAGATTTTGACAAATTTCAAAATATGTCAGATATTGTCCAAATTATTTTTAATTCCGTCTAGACATTTGAAATGCATGATCTATGGCAAAAAGTGAAAAACAAATTGGTCTGATTTTTTGGACTTTTCAGATTTTCTTAGTTTTCACATAAGGTCCGGGGTCAGGAAAAAAGTCAGATTTTTTGACAAATTTCAAAATATGTCAGATATTGTCCAAATTATTTTTTTAATTCCGTCTAGACATTTGAAATGCATGATCTATGGCAAAAAGTGAAAAACAAATTGGTCTGATTTTTTTAGGACTTTTCAGATTTTCTTAGTTTTCACATAAAGGTCGGGGTCAGGAAAAAAGTCAGATTTTGACAAATTTCAAAATATGTCAGATATTGTCAAATTATTTTTTAATTCCGTCTAGACATTTGAAATGCATGATCTATGGCAAAAAAAGTGAAAAACAAATTGGTCTGATTTTTTAGGACTTTTCAGATTTTCTTAGTTTTCACATAAAGGTCGGGGTCAGGAAAAAGTCAGATTTTTTTGACAAATTTCAAAATATGTCAGATATTGTCAAATTATTTTTTTTAATTCGCGTCTAGACATTTGAAATGCATGATCTATGGCAAAAAGTGAAAAACAAATTGGTCTGATTTTTTGGGGACTTTTCAGATTTTCTTAGTTTTCACATAAGGTCGGGGTCAGGAAAAAGTCAGATTTTGACAAATTTCAAAATATGTCAGATATTGTCCAAATTATTTTTTAATTCGCGTCTAGACATTTGAAATGCATGATCTATGGCAAAAAGTGAAAAACAAATTGGTCTGATTTTTTTCGGACTTTTCAGATTTTTTTTTCTTAGTTTTTCACATAAGGTCGGGGTCAGGAAAAAGTCAGATTTTTGACAAATTTCAAAATATGTCAGATATTGTCAAATTATTTTTTAATTCCGTCTAGACATTTGAAATGCATGATCTATGGCAAAAAGTGAAAAACAAATTGGTCTGATTTTTTTCGGACTTTTCAGATTTTTCTTAGTTTTCACATAAGGTCGGGGTCAGGAAAAAGTCAGATTTTGACAAATTTCAAAATATGTCAGATATTGTCCAAATTATTTTTTTTAATTCACGTCTAGACATTTTGAAATGCATGATCTATGGCAAAAAGTGAAAAACAAATTGGTCTGATTTTTTAGGACTTTTCAGATTTTCTTAGTTTTCACATAAGGTCGGGGGTCAGGAAAAAAGTCAGATTTTGACAAATTTCAAAATATGTCAGATATTGTCCAAATTATTTTTTTAATTCGCGTCTAGACATTTGAAATGCATGATCTATGGCAAAAAAGTGAAAAACAAATTGGTCTGATTTTTTCGGACTTTTCAGATTTTCTTAGTTTTCACATAAGGTCGGGGTCAGGAAAAAAGTCAGATTTTGACAAATTTCAAAATATGTCAGATATTATCCAAATTATTTTTT
>NW_025963103.1:0-6597 GCF_017589495.1 Alosa alosa
GATATTAAGTTTCCCAGTTTCCCACCAGTTATTTCAACATGAGGATATTAAGTTTCCCAGTTTCCCACCAGTTACCAGTTAGTTTCCTACCAGTTATTTCCACATGAGGATATTAAGTTTCCCAGTTTCCCACCAGTTATTTCCACATGAGGATATTAAGTTTCCCAGTTTCCCACCAGTTATTTCCACATGAGGATATGCAGTTTTTTCCACCAGTTATTTCATGAGGATATGAGGTTTCCCAGTTTCCCACCAGTTATTTCCACATGAGGATATTAAGTTTCCCAGTTTCCCACCAGTTATTTCCACATGAGGATATGCAGTTTCCCACCAGTTATTTCCACATGAGGATATTAAGTTTCCCAGTTTCCCACCAGTTATTTCCACATGAGGATATTAAGTTTCCCAGTTTCCCACCAGTTATGCAGTTCCACACAGTTAAGTTTCCCAGTTTCCCACCCACATGAGGATATTAAGTTTCCCAGTTTCCCACCAGTTATTTCAACATGAGGATATGCAGTTTCCCACCAGTTATTTCAACATGAGGATATTAAGTTTCCCAGTTTCCCACCAGTTATTTCCAACATGAGGATATTAAGTTTCCCAGTTTCCCACCAGTTATTTCCACATGAGGATATGCAGTTTCCCACCAGTTATTTCCACATGAGGATATTAAGTTTCCCAGTTTCCCACCAGTTATTTCAACATGAGGATATTAAGTTTTTCCCACCAGTTATTTCCACATGAGGATATAAAGTTTCCCAGTTTCCCACCAGTTATTTCCACATGAGGATATGTTTCCCAGTTTCCCACCAGTTATTTCCACATGAGGATATTAAGTTTCCCAGTTTCCCACCAGTTATTTCCACATGAGGATAAGTTTCCCAGTTTCCCACCAGTTATTTCCACATGAGGATATTGCAGTTTCCCACCCAGTTTCCCATGAGGATACCAGTTATTTCCACATGAGGATATAAGTTTCCCAGTTTCCCACCAGTTATTTCCACATGAGGATATTAAGTTTCCCAGTTTCCCACCAGTTATTTCCACATGAGGATATTAAGTTTCCCAGTTTCCCACCAGTTATTTCAACATGAGGATATTAAGTTTTCCCACCAGTTATTTCCACATGAGGATATGCAGTTTCCCAGTTTCCCACCAGTTATTTCCACATGAGGAGTTATGCAGTTTCCCACCAGTTATTTCCACATGAGGATATGCAGTTTCCAGTTTCCCACCAGTTATTTCCACATGAGGATATTAAGTTTCCCAGTTTCCCACCAGTTATTTCCACATGAGGATATGCAGTTTCCCAGTTTCCCACCAGTTATTTCCACATGAGGATATGTTTCCCAGTTTCCCACCAGTTATTTCCACATGAGGATATTAAGTTTCCCAGTTTCCCACCAGTTATTTCCACATGAGGAGTTTCCCAGTTTCCCACCAGTTATTTCAACATGAGGATATTAAGTTTCCCAGTTTCCCACCAGTTATTTCCACATGAGGATATTAAGTTTCCCCAGTTTCCCACCAGTTATTTCCACCAGTTTCCCACCAGTTAGGATACATGAGGATATTAAGTTTCCCAGTTTCCCACCAGTTATTTCACATGAGGATATTAAGTTTCCCAGTTTCCCACCAGTTATTTCAACATGAGGATATTAAGTTTCCCAGTTTCCCACCAGTTATTTCCACATGAGGATATTAAGTTTCCCAGTTTCCCACCAGTTATTTCCACATGAGGATATGCAGTTTCCTACCAGTTATTTCCACATGAGGATATTAAGTTTCCCAGTTTCCCACCAGTTATTTCCACATGAGGATATGCAGTTTTTCCAGTTATTTCCCACCAGTTATTTCCATTTCCACATGAGGATATTAAGTTTCCCAGTTTCCCACCAGTTATTTCCACATGAGGATATAGTTTCCTACCAGTTATTTCCACATGAGGATATTAAGTTTCCCAGTTTCCCACCAGTTATTTCCAGTTTCCCAGTTTCCCACCAGTTTTTCCACATGAGGGATATTAAGTTTCCCAGTTTCCCACCAGTTATTTCCAACATGAGGATATGAGGATATGCAGTTTCCCAGTTTCCCACCAGTTATTTCCACATGAGGATATGCAGTTTCCCAGTTTCCCACCAGTTATTTCCACATGAGGATATTAAGTTTCCCAGTTTCCCACCAGTTATTTCCACATGAGGATATGCAGTTTCCCACCAGTTATTTCCACATGAGGATATTAAGTTTCCCAGTTTCCCACCAGTTATTTCAACATGAGGATATTAAGTTTCCCAGTTTCCCACCAGTTATTTCCACATGAGGATATTAAGTTTCCCAGTTCCCACCAGTTATTTCAACATGAGGATATTGCAGTTTCCCACCAGTTATTTCCACATGAGGATATTAAGTTTCCCAGTTTCCCACCAGTTATTTCAACATGAGGATATTAAGTTTCAGTTTCCCACCAGTTATTTCCACATGAGGATATTAAGTTTCCCAGTTTCCCACCAGTTATTTCCACATGAGGATATGCAGTTTCCAGTTTACCAGTTATTTCCACATGAGGATATTAAGTTTCCCAGTTTCCCACCAGTTATTTCCACATGAGGATATGCAGTTTCCAGTTACCATTTATTTCCACATGAGGATATTAAGTTTCCCAGTTTCCCACCAGTTATTTCCACATGAGGATATGCAGTTTCCTACCAGTTATTTCCACATGAGGATATTAAGTTTCCCAGTTTCCCACCAGTTATTTCCACATGAGGATATGCAGTTTCCCAGTTTCCCCAGATATTTCCAGTTATTTATTAAGTTTGAGGATAGTTATTTCCCAGTTTCCCACCAGTTATTTCCACATGAGGATATTAAGTTTCCCAGTTTCCCACCAGTTATTTCCACCAGTTATTTCATGAGGATATGCAGTTTCCTACCAGTTATTTCTACATGAGGATATTAAGTTTCCCAGTTTCCCACCAGTTATTTCCACATGAGGATATGCAGTTTCCTACCAGTTATTTCCACATGAGGATATTAAGTTTCCCAGTTTCCCACCAGTTATTTCAACATGAGGATATTAAGTTTCCCAGTTTCCCACCAGTTATTTCCACATGAGGATATAAGTTTCCCAGTTTCCCACCAGTTATTTCCATGAGGATATGCAGTTTCCCAGTTTCCCACCAGTTATTTCCACATGAGGATATGCAGTTTCCAGTTTCCCACCAGTTATTTCCACATGAGGATATTAAGTTTCCCAGTTTCCCACCAGTTATTTCCACATGAGGATATGCAGTTTCCCACCAGTTATTTCCACATGAGGATATTAAGTTTCCCAGTTTCCCACCAGTTATTTCAACATGAGGATATGCAGTTTCCCAGTTTCCCACCAGTTATTTCCACATGAGGATATGCAGTTTCCCACCAGTTATTTCAACATGAGGATATTAAGTTTCCCAGTTTCCCACCAGTTATTTCCACATGAGGATATGAAGTTTCCCAGTTTCCCACCAGTTATTTCAACATGAGGATATTAAGTTTCCGAGTTTCCCACCAGTTATTTCCACATGAGGATATGCAGTTTCCCAGTTTCCCACCAGTTATTTCCACGTGAGGATATGCAGTTTCCTACCATTTATTTCCACATGATGATATTAAGTTTCCCAGTTTCCCACCAGTTATTTCAACATGAGAATATTAAGTTTCCCGCCAGTTATTTCCACATGAGGATATGCAGTTTCCCAGTTTCCCACCAGTTCTTTCCACATGAGGATATGCAGTTTCCTACCAGTTATTTCCACATCAGGATATTAAGTTTCCCAGTTTCCCACCAGTTATTTCCACGCGAGGATATGCGGTTTCCCAGTTTCCCACCAGATATTTCAACATGAGGATATTAAGTTTCCCAGTTTCCCACCAGTTATTTCCACGTGAGGATTGGCCGTTTCCTACCAGTTATTTCCACATGAGGATATTAAGTTTCCCAGTGTCCCACCAGTTATTTCCACATGAGGATATGCAGTTTCCTACCAGTTATTTCTACATGAGGATATTAAGTTTCCCAGTTTCCCACCAGTTATTTCAACATGAGGATATTAAGTTTCCCAGTTTCCCACCAGTTATTTCCACGTGAGGATATGCAGTTTCCTACCAGTTATTTCCACATGATGATATTAAGTTTCCCAGTTTCCCACCAGTTATTTCAACATGAGAATATTAAGTTTCCCGCCAGTTATTTCCACATGAGGATATGAAGTTTCCCAGTTTCCCACCAGTTATTTCCACATGAGGATATGCAGTTTCCCAGTTTCCCACCAGTTATTTCCACATGAGGATATGCAGTTTCCTACCAGTTATTTCCACATGAGGATATTAAGTTTCCCAGTTTCCCACCAGTTATTTCCACATGAGGATATGCAGTTTCCTACCAGTTATTTCCACATGAGGATATAAAGTTTCCCAGTTTCCCACCAGTCATTTCCACGTGAGGATATGCAGTTTCCCAGTTTCCCACCAGTTATTTCCACATGAGGATATGCCGTTTCCCACCAGTTATTTCAACATGAGGATATTAAGTTTCCCAGTTTCCCACCAGTTATTTCCACATGAGGATATGCAGTTTCCCACCAGTTATTTCTACATGAGGATATTAAGTTTCCCAGTTTCCCACCAGTTATTTCAACATGAGGATATTAGGTTTCCCAGTTTCCCACCAGTTATTTCAACATGAGGATATTAAGTTTCCCAGTTTCCCACCAGTTATTTCAACATGAGAATATTATGTTTCCCGCCATTTATTTCCACATGAGGATATGCAGTTTCCCAGTTTCCCACCAGTTGTTTCCACATGAGGATATGCAGTTTCCTACCAGTTATTTCCACATGAGGATATTAAGTTTCCCAGTTTCCCACCAGTTATTTCCACATGAGGATATGCAGTTTCCTACCAGTTATTTCCACATGAGGATATTAAGTTTCCCAGTTTCCCACCAGTTATTTCCACGTGAGGATATGCAGTTTCCCAGTTTCCCACCAGTTATTTCCACATGAGGATATGCAGTTTCCCACCAGTTTTTTCCAAATGAGGATATTAAGTTTCCCAGTTTCCCACCAGTTATTTCCACGTGAGGATATGCAGTTTCCTACCAGTTATTTCCACATGATGATATTAAGTTTCCCAGTTTCCCACCAGTTATTTCCATGTGAGGATATTAATTTTCCCAGTTTCCCACCAGTTATTTCCACATGAGGATATGCAGTTTCCTACCAGTTATTTCCACATGAGGATATGCAGTTTCCCAGTTTCCCACCAGTTATTTCCACGCGAGTATATGCAGTTTCCCAGTTTCCCACCAGTTATTTCCACGTGAGGATATGCAGTTTCCCCGTTTCCCACCAGTTATTTCCACATGAGGATATAAAGTTTCCCAGTTTCCCACCAGTTATTTCCACATGAGGATATTAAGTTTCCCAGTTTCCCACCAGTTATTTCTACATGAGGATATTAAGTTTCCCAGTTTCCCACCAGTTATTTCCACATGAGGATATTAAGTTTCCCAGTTTCCCACCAGTTATTTCCACAGTTAGGGATGAGGATATTAAGTTTCCCAGTTTCCCACCAGTTATTTCAACATGAGAATATAAGTTTCCACCAGTTATTTCCACATGAGGATATGAAGTTTCCCAGTTTCCCACCAGTTATTTCAACATGAGGATATAGTTTCCCAGTTTCCCACCAGTTATTTCCACATGAGGATATCCCAGTTTCCCAGTTTCCCACCAGTTATTTCCAACATGAGGGATATGCAGTTTCCAGTTATTTACCAGTTATTTCCACATGAGGATATTAAGTTTCCCAGTTTCCCACCAGTTATTTCAACATGAGGATATTAAGTTTCCTACCAGTTATTTCCACATGAGGATATGCAGTTTCCCAGTTTCCCACCAGTTATTTCCACATGAGGATATGCAGTTTCCCACCAGTTATTTCCACATGAGGATATTAAGTTTCCCAGTTTCCCACCAGTTATTTCCACATGAGGATATCGCGGTTTCCCAGTTTCCCACCAGTTATTTCAACATGAGGATATTAAGTTTCCCAGTTTCCCACCAGTTATTTCCACATGAGGATATTAAGTTTCCCAGTTTCCCACCAGTTATTTCCCATGAGGATATAAGTTTCCCAGTTTCCCACCAGTTATTTCCACATGAGGATATTAAGTTTCCCAGTTTCCCACCAGTTATTTCCACATGAGGATATTAAGTTTCCCAGTTTCCCACCAGTTATTTCAACATGAGGATATTAAGTTTCCCGCCAGTTATTTCCACATGAGGATATGCAGTTTCCCAGTTTCCCACCAGTTATTTCCACATGAGGATATGCAGTTTCCTACCAGTTATTTCCACATGAGGATATTAAGTTTCCCAGTTTCCCACCAGTTATTTCAACATGTTTCCCAGTTTCCACCAGTTATTTCCACATGAGGATATGCAGTTTCCCAGTTTCCCACCAGTTATTTCCACATGAGGATATGCAGTTTCCTACCAGTTATTTCCACATGAGGATATTAAGTTTCCCAGTTTCCCACCAGTTATTTC
>NW_025963104.1:0-6596 GCF_017589495.1 Alosa alosa
CTACTAGCTACTGTGTCCGGACCCGAGCCGGGGAGGCCTGGGGATGAGTGCTTGTGCTCAGGCGGGCTCAACTTGGGCCTAGGAGCAGGGAGAGACACAGAGAGCTGCGCTAGACCCCCCCCACCAAGCACAGCCACACACACGCACACACGCGCGCGCAGGTGATAGAGAGGGACAGAGAGAGGGGCCTGTTGCTCAGAGGCTCCAGCTGCTCAGAGGCCCCAACTTACCCTTATTATTACATTATTATTATTAAAGTTGGGCCTAGATGCTGTGCCTAGATGCTTGGGCCTAGATGCTGTGCTATACCCACTGCAGCACCCCTACACACACACACACCCACCCACAGGCCCCAGCTGCTCACAGAGGCTCCAAGACTCCTCTCTGTCCCCTCTTTGGCGTGTGTGTGAGCCTGGGAGCATTACCCTGTATCCTGCTCCCACTAAACTTAACCCCAAATTAAACACGCTAATCAAACTAGCTAACACCCTCTATGCTAAGCCCGCAACACAAAGTGGCAAACACCCCCCCTCTGGGTACCACCCCCCACGGACAACCAGGCTTAAGCACCCGATAAGTACTGGTGCACTGTGCCCCACTTAAGCTAATCACGCAAGGGTTAAAGCCTTAACCCTCTATACCCCAGTGGAATTCTACAACAATGCTTCAGATTCTGGGAATTCTAAGAGAAAAGGGCAATTTGAGAAACATTTTAAATAACCAAGAATAACTAAAAATCTAATGAAAAGTGTCAATTGTAAGTTTCTTTCAGTTTAAAGATTAGAAATTGCTCTTTCAAATGATATATGATCCATTAAAAATTATATATTCATGTTTCCCATAGACAGCCATAGGGCCTACTCACTTACAGTCTCAAAGTTTTTCACTAACAAAAAGTTATAAATATGGTTCACATATTTCTGTATTAGAAGCTGGGAAACACGATACTATATAATTACTGATTTCATTGAAATAGACTGGCATATCTTGCACTTATTTGGGATTTAGCTGGACAGTGAGCCTTACAGCTAAAATGATGAGGATATGAACTAACGTAGGCCATGAAGCATAAGCGTATGAAATCGTGACTCATTTGATAAGCATGTCACCAACAACAGGGACTGTTAATCCTGACATGGATTTACGTTTTGTTTTATATGCACATCATGTTATATAATTTATCTAAACTTGATCAGTTGATGATAATGAACCTGTTGCACTCGTTCACTAACCTTCAACCTATCCTGTGCTAACATTACGAGTCTCAGACTAACGTTAGCGTTACATCAGTGAAGGTAGCAAATTAGCAGGCTTTTGTAATCCGCGAAGATGGCGAGACATTGGCCTACTTGTATACAAATACATTTTCCTGACATCCATAAGCAGAAAACACAACGGTGGTTCCCGCTTTGGTTATTAGTCAACAAAAACTCATTTAGAGACATACATAAGTAGTAGTTTGCAATAACTATCTGTAAGTGGGATAACGATAATGTTAGCTTTACTGTACATGCCAGAAAGGGGTAATGTTAATGTGATATAACTGCAAATAAACCTGGCATGGGTTTATCATAAACTTTATTGTTAATTAGGCCATGACCCATCATTGAATTATGCCTATATTTTGCTGGTGCTAGCTAAACTCAAACTGACTTTCACAGTGACAGCCATACAATTTTTTTTATGCCAGAGAGGCAGCTAAGTCAGTCATGACAAGCGGAGGATGGTAGCGTTAAATTTATTACACTTTCATGTTTTTATTTTGTCAATTTCTTACATCAATATGATCGTCACTTACATCAAAACATGGTGGATGCACATCAATACCATCTCATCTAATGAGAAAAGACGCGGACGCTTGTTAAACCCATAACTCCAGAGGCACCGTAAGTCCTCAGCCCGGTCAGTCAACAGGCTAAACTCAAAAATACGGAGAAAAGTCAATAGCGACCTAGCCATTTATGTGTGTCAAAATAAAAGTCTGGTGTTTATTTATCCACTAACGCTGTATTATTTCATGTATGAAGGTTATACTGTAGCAGATGTCTCTTTAAGAATTGCGGCCGCCGCGCCGTTACAGGAGAATACAGAGCGGCCGTCGGCGGCCGCTCACGGGTATAGAGGGTTAAGCAGAGCGAAAAAATCTCAAACCCATGGTATACCTACGGGTTCGTATATGATTCGGCCCTAGCAAACCTCAAGCGTAACTCAAGAGTCATATGTGATGAACATGTAACAGACTGTCATTCTCCCATACTGCCACTAAAGGGGCCAAGACTGAAAAAGCTAACTCAAGACTTCATTATGTGATGGAAAATGTAACAGACTGTCATTCTCCCATACTGCCACTAAGGGGCCAAGAGTGAAAACCGCTAAGTCAAGAGTAGGTATGTGATGGAAAATGTAACAGACTGTCATTCTCCCATACTGCCACTAAGGGGCCAAGAGTGAAAACCCGCTAAGTCAAGAGTCGTATATGATGGAAAATGTAACAGACTGTCATTCTCCCATACTGCCACTAAGGGGCCAAGAGTGAAAACCCGCTAAGTCAAGAGTCGTATGTGATGGAAAATGTAACAGACTGTCATTCTCCCATACTGCCACTAAGGGGCCAAGAGTGAAAACCAGCTAAGTCAAAAAGTGGTATGTGATGGAAAATGTAACAGACTGTCATTCTCCCATACTGCCACTAAAGGGGCCAAGAGTGAAAACCAGCTAAGTCAAGAGTGGTATGTGATGGAAAATGTAACAGACTGTCATTCTCCCATACTGCCACTAAGGGGCCAAAAGAGTGAAAACCCGCTAAGTCAAGAGTCATATGTGATGAACATGTCCGCTAGCTCTTGGATTCACATCACGATTCTGGCCCTAGCCAGCCGCCTATCTCATGACCTTAAGGTCCAGCGAGGCGGGGGTGGCGGCGTTAGCGTCGGGCGTCAAAATTAATCTAGAATCTCACCCAATCCTGAGCGCTCCCCCCCCCCCAAACACACACCCATTAGCTTAAGCTAAGGCCTTGTGAGAGGCCTACTAGCTACTGTGATCGGACGGGCGGGGAGAGGCCTGGGGATGAGTGCTTGTGCTCAGGCGGGCTCAACTTGGGCCTAGGAGCAGGGAGAGACACAGAGAGCTGCGCTTAGACCCCCACCAAGCACAGCCACACACACACACACCGCACAAGAGGTGATAGAGAGGGACAGAGAGGGGCCTGTTGCTCAGAGAGGCTCCAGCTGCTCAGAGAGGCCCCAACTTGGGCCTAGATGCTGTGCTATACCCACTGCAGCACCCCTACACACACCCACACCCACCCACAGGCCCCAGCTGCTCACAGAGGCTCCAAAGACTCCTCTCTGTCCCCCTTGGCGTGTGTGTGAGCCTGGGAGCATTACCCTGTATCCTACATCTAAACTTAACCCCAATTAATACCACAGACAGAGGCCCAACCTCTTCCCTATCCCCTTTTTCCACAGCTAGCACAACCTAGACTCTGTTCTCCCAAAATTAATTTACAATCTAACCCAATCCTCCAGCTTAGGCTGAGGCCTTGTGAGAGGCCTACTAGCTACTGCTGACCTCTGACTTGACCCCTGATGCTTGGAGGCTTGGGGAAGAGTGCTTGTGCTCACACGGGCTGCAGCTACTCTGGGAGGCCCAAACTTAGGCCGAGGCCTTGTCAGAGGCCTACTAGCTACAGCTTGACCTCTGGTTTGACCCCTGGCTTGGAGAGGCACAGAGGCCTAGGAGACAGTGCATGTTCTCACACAGGCTGCAGCTGCTCACAGAGGCTCCAAAGACTCCTCTCTGTCCCCTTGTGGCGTGTGTGTGAGCCTTGGGCATTACCCTGTGTCCTACTCCACTAAACTTAACCCAAATTAAACACGCTAATCAAACTAGCTAACACCCTCTATGCTAAGCCCGCCAACACAAAGTGGCAAACACCCCCTCTGGGTACCCACCCCCACGGACAACCAGGCTTAAGCACCGATAAGTACTGGTGCACTGTGCCCCACTTAAGCTAATCTCGCAAGGGTTAAAGCCTTAAGCAGAGCGAAAAAATCTCAAACCCATGGTATACCTCACGGGTTAGAGTATATGATTCGCCCTAGCAAACCTCAAGCTAACTCAAGAGTCATATGTGATGAACATGTAACAGACTGTCATTCTCCCATACTGCCACTAAGGGGCCAAGACTGAAAAAAGCTAACTCAAGACTCATTATGTGATGGAAAATGTAACAGACTGTCATTCTCCCATACTGCCACTAAGGGGCCAAGAGTGAAAACCCGCTAAGTCAAGAGTCGTATGTGATGGAAAATGTAACAGACTGTCATTCTCCCATACTGCCACTAAGGGGCCAAGAGTGAAAACCAGCTAAGTCAAGAGTAGGTATGTGATGGAAAATGTAACAGACTGTCATTCTCCCATACTGCCACTAAGGGGCCAAAGAGTGAAAACCGCTAAGTCAAGAGTGGTATGTGATGGAAAATGTAACAGACTGTCATTCTCCCATACTGCCACTAAAGGGGCCAAGAGTGAAAACCCGCTAAGTCAAAGAGTGGTATGTGATGGAAAATGTAACAGACTGTCATTCTCCCATACTGCCACTAAAGGGGCCAGAGTGAAAACCCGCTAAGTCAAGAGTGGTATGTGATGAACATGTCACGCTAGCTGCGGATTCACATACGATTCTGGCCCTAGCCAGCCGCCTATCTCCAGCGACGCCTTAAGGTCACAGCGAGGCGGGGGTGGCGGCGTTAGCGTCGGGCGTCAAAATTAATCTAGAATCTCACCCAATCCTGGCGCCCCCCTCCCCCAAACACACACACATTAGCTTAAGCTAAGGCCTTGTGAGAGGCCTACTAGCTACTGTGTCGGACAGCCGGGGGAGGCCTGGGGATGAGTGCTTGTGCTCAGACGGGCTCAACTTGGGCCTAGGAGCAGGGAGAGACACAGAGAGCTGCGCTAGACCCCCCCCACCAAGCACAGCCACACACACGCACACACGCGCGCGCAGGTGATAGAGATGGACAACTAGAGGGGCCTGTTGCTCAGAGAGGCTCCAGCTGCTCAGAGAGGCCCCAACTTGGGCCTAGATGCTGTGCTATACCCACTGCAGCACCCCTACACACACACACACCCACCCACAGGCCCCAGCTGCTCACAGAGGCTCCAAAGACTCCTCTCTGTCCCCTGCGCGCGTGTGTGTGAGCCTGGGAGCATTACCCTGTATCCTACATCTAAACTTAACCCCAATTAATACACGAACAGAGGCCCAACCTCTTCCTATCCCTTTTTCACAGCTAGCACAGCCTAGACTCTGTTCTCCCAAAATTAATTTACAATCTAACCCAATCCTCCAGCAGGCTGAGGCCTTGTGAGAGGCCTACTAGCTACTGCTGACCTCTGACTTGACCCCTGATGCTTGGGAGGCTTGGGGAAGAGTGCTTGTTAACTCACGGGCTGCAGCTACTCACAGAGGCCCAAACTTAGGCCGAGGCCTTGTCAGAGGCCTACTAGCTACAGCTTGACCTCTGGTTTGACCCCTGGCGGCTTGGAGGGCACAGAGGCCCTAGGAGACAGTGCATGTTCTCACACAGGCTGCAGCTGCTCACCAGAGGCTCCAAAGACTCCTCTCTGTCCCCTGCGCGTGTGTGTGAGCCTTGGGCATTACCCTGTGTCCCTCTCCCCACTAAACTTAACCCAAATTAAACACGCTAATCAAACTAGCTAACACCCTCTATGCTAAGCCCGCAACACAAAGTGGCAAACACCCCCCTCTGGGTACCACACCCATCACGGACAACCAGGCTTAAGCACCGATAAGTACTGGTGCACTGTGCCCCTTAAGCTAATCTGCGCAAGGGTTAAAGCCTTAAGCAGAGCCGAAAAAATCTCAAACCCATGGTATACCTACGGGTTCGTATATGATTCCGGCCCTAGCAAACCTCCAGGCGCTAACTCAAGAGTCATATGTGATGAACATGTAACAGACTGTCATTCTCCCATACTGCCACTAAGGGGCCAAGACTGAAAAAGCGCTAACTCAAGACTCGTATGTGATGGAAAATGTAACAGACTGTCATTCTCCCATACTGCCACTAAGGGGCCAAGAGTGAAAACCCGCTAAGTCAAGAGTCGTATGTGATGGAAAAATGTAACAGGTATGTGATGGAAAATGTAACAGACTGTCATTCTCCCATACTGCCACTAAGGGGCCAAGAGTGAAAACCCGCTAAGTCAAGAGTCGTATGTGATGGAAAATGTAACAGACTGTCATTCTCCCATACTGCCACTAAGGGGCCAAAGTGAAAACCAGCTAAGTCAAAGAGTCGTATGTGATGGAAAATGTAACAGACTGTCATTCTCCCATACTGCCACTAAGGGCCCAAGAGTGAAAACCAGCTAAGTCAAAGTAGGTATGTGATGGAAAATGTAACAGACTGTCATTCTCCCCATACTGCCACTAAGGGGCCAAGGTGAAAACCCGCTAAGTCAAGAGTGGTATGTGATGGAAAATGTAACAGACTGTCATTCTCCCATACTGCCACTAAGGGGCCAAGAGTGAAAACCAGCTAAGTCAAAATTGGGTATGTGAT